>NW_027042756.1:600000-804116 GCF_036872675.1 Lithohypha guttulata | reverse complement strand
CCAAATGACGATATGGGGTGAAGATTGGCTCAACGAGTTCTCATGGGAATTCTCCGCAACAGTGCTTGAGAGGTACGGTGGCTGGCTGCTCACTGCTGAATGGGGTCAGCGAGCGAATTTCTGGCGGCGGCAAAGAGGCTGTCCAACTCTTCCGGGCTATGACTGAGGGAAACCCGTTGGCGACGTAAGGTAGATGAAGGCTTGTCGCAACAGGTAGGATGTCTTCGCATTGTCATACACCCTTCTTAGCTCACATACCCACGGCTCGTGCGAAGATGTTGATCGGTATGTGTCAGTCGACTCGCTAACCCTAGCACTCAAGCGTTTGTGAAAAGCCACGAAAAGTACCTTCTATTCCAATACCTCCAATACCCAACAACACGGTGCTCGCCACCATTTGCCTGCACTACTATAGGTCTCGTCTGTTTTACAACGAACTCTTGCACCGCGCCGGCACAATCAGGAGCCTACGGCAGCATCGCACTGATTTTGTCCGCTGGATAGGAGAATCTTAGTTCAGAGCCGACTTGAGCAGGCTGGCTGCAATCAGTATTTGTTTCATGAAGACCACCACGATAACCAATACAAAGTAGGGCCGACGTCAACGTCCTCGCTGCCCAGTCACACAGCGTCCCACGAGACGCGATTATCCGAGGACAGAAATGACGATGTTGGAGAGACAGCACTACCAGGATCTCCCCTCTGTTGTGTGTAAGAAGTGGATGGCTAAGTCGATTTTAAAAATTTACAACCTGTACATTGCCCACAAGAAGGGAAAAGGTTCATTGTCGCCTGGATCCACGCACGTTGAAGCCATAATGTTCAATTCGTCTTTCGCTGAACCAATCGAAGTGCTTCAACCTCGGGTTCGCCATAGCTTACGGTTTGCCGCGAAAGCCTGGGAAACGCGCTAAACCGCTTAGTAGGCGCAGATTCAAGATATCGAGGGTTCTTCCAGTAGACAATTACCATGTACGATGTGTAGCGTTTTCGTGGATTACATCCCCTAGTGTCGAGCCCAATGGACAGACAGCAACTGCACGTGGCACCCACAAGGGTGCGCTTGGCCCCCGGCTGGCTAGGCCTTCACAACTATATGCTCAGCTCGTTACCTAGAAATGTCATCCGACCATGTCACTAGTTGCCCTTCTCCCGCTTCCAGCCCATGTTCGTTCGATCGACCCAAGCAAAATCATGCAAGAAAGCTCAGCCCCCTACAGATCATCACCTTGATCCACCAGCTCTAACGGAAATACTTCTTGCCCACGCTCTCTTCACACCAGCCAGTGTCTGGTCAGGTTGACGTATATGTGTCTGCAGAACATCAGCCGCAATGGCAGATGTCCCGAAGCCTATTTGCACCAGCCCACTTTGTTCATTGACGATCCTCGCTAGCTCTCTCGCCCGCTCGAAGGTGTGCTTCGATGTCTTCGGGTGTACCACGACCTGCTGACCTCGTCAACTGTTACTGTCTCAGATGACGGGCAGCTACCAAAGAGCAACAAGCGCGAGTTACGTACCTGTGCCAGCGCACTCGAACCTACGATGCAGCCACGAGCTCCCAGATATCCTTCCGACCACGAGGGCCACGACTGGCGCACAGCCTACCACGAGCCCGCAGATGGCGAGTATCGTGTCGCCCGATGGCGACATAGCGGAAGAGATCCGACGACTACACTTACAAATCTTGGTTGACGTGATGAGAAGTGAGAAGGACACATACGCAGAAGAGCTGGGTCACGCTGAGAAGAGATTGCCGCCTATATATACGAGCTGGAGACGAGGACGCAAGGGGCTCGACCTTCTGGGTAGTACAGCATTCTTTCCTTGCTTCACGTTCTTCACATTTGCCAGGATGTCTCAGAAGGGGTAGTACGCTGTGCGACGTTTCTCCTGCCGTGCAACATGAGCCATGCAAGGGACCGCACAATCACTCATGTGAGCCTGAACGCCAGAGTCGCGCCTCTGCTGCGTAACCTATGGTCGTCTCGAACACACGCCAGACCTGATCCATTCCCTGCTACTCAGGCTATCTTCCTCGACCATGTTAGATGCTTTGCGTACTCAAGACAGAGAAGAGACGGACAACTAAAGGAAAGAACAAGCTGAGATGTCCTCAAGGTAGCCTTCGAAGAACGGAGGTTCGCAACAGCTGTCGATTTCTCCTCAAGCGATCACAACGAGGCAGAAAGTCAGCGGACCGGCGGGGCGTGCGGCCGATATTGTCGTTATCACATGATTACTATAGACGATCATATCACGGTCGTGGACAAGAGCAAGTAGACGCAAGATGGCTGTCCTAGCGACAAAGCTAGGAGATGAACGCTAGAATCGGCCGCAAGTGCCATTCGAGCTCTGGGAAAGAGCAACCTACGCCCTGGGCTGGTGTAACAACTTCTCAGGTATAGTAGAGCCTAGAGATCTGCAGTACACTTCGTACTCGCATCGTTTTTCTGCACAGAACCTGCGCAGGTTCTGGTAAGGCTCTTAGTACTCAGTATACCTGTTGTCTTCGCCACACCGTTCTGTTGATCTTCCATATCATAGGACTATTTTGTAGTATGAGTTATTCAGCTGACAGGAGCCGTCAATTGAAAAACTGTTTGATAAGGCAATGACGCTGAGCATTGAGGATGCATCCACCACAAGCTCTTCAGTATCAGCCCCACGCGTGACTACGTAACGTTTCTCTTCAATAGGTAAACTCCGTGGTTGTGAGATTTTTGGTTAAAACGTTTCAAAAGCGTGCTGCCTATACTTCGAAACTCGAGTCCGCACAGGATATGTACACATGCAATTGCCCTACCGTCGTGTTCACGATGTAACGTCATCTTGCTTCGTTCCTGCCTGACTCGGCGAGGCGATTTCTTGCATGCTGAGATGGTCCTCCACAGCTCCCAAAATGCATGTACCCAGCATACACACGTTGTACAGCATCTCATTTGTCAACCGTCCGCGCCCGCACAATGCGCATGCGAATGCAGAAGTATCCCTGATTCGTGCTACCATTAGGCTCGGCAAGACTGCGGCCCTAAGCGCCATGCATGGGCTGCGCGGCGCTGGCACCTATGACGGTTCACCGTCCAATCCTGTCATGCAGCGTCAACGTCTGAGCACAGTCGATCCCACATTTCGCATCGTAGCCGAGCCTGCATCTGCGGCGAAAAAGGCGTACATAGTCTCCAAGAACCGACTTCTGCCCGCTACGACACGCTACAACGAATGTAGTGAGGCACGAATCGATTGGTTCAAAAACTTCCAGCACGGTGCACAAAGGACGTGCGTCGACTAATTATGTGCCCCAGCAGAAATCATTGGCATGCGTATGCAGGCGATCGTGACATGGCTTTCGACTCTCTAGTCGAGCTCAAGTGAGCTTGAGCATACTATTGACTCGAATGATACTCTTTACATTGCTGGTGCCACGATAATGCCTGCCAAAACCAATGCATCATTGTGCAGAATGCTGCTACCAGCACTTGTAGCTGCACTTCTACCCCCATTGCTACTGATCGCCGCCGGAGCTAGACGCCTTTGCTGGATCTTGCGGCGCTACCACTGCCACCAGAAACGGCCGTCGCACACAAGGCCGAGAGGCTGCGCCGTAGTGACCAGTAAGGTGCCACTCAGAAGGGCAGCTGACAGCTGTTGACAAGCATCTGGAACACACCCAAGTTGGTCCATGCGGCGGAAAAAGCGTTTGCCGATCGCAGCCTTTTGTTGGACGAGAACCAGCTCTTGTTTGAACAGAACAACAAAAAGGTGACGCGCACTTCGACGCGCTCGACCATTACCGGCACGGCGAGGGTGATGACCTACGACGACACTATCGCAGCAGAGCAGCGGCGGGATGTGAAGGGCCACGGGCAAGGCAGCAGGCAGAAGCAGCCCATCGACAAAAGGTCATCGTCAGAAAAGGCAGGGATGCAGCATGAGGAGCGACTGACCGAGTGACAGAAAGGCGAGGAAGAGATTCGGCGCGGAGGCCTACAGGACTGGTGCCACATTTTCCTGGTGTCGGAAAGTGCGTTCAGCTGAGGTTTGGAGACTGGAGAATGGGTGGACAAACTTGTGATTCGCTGTTCAGTAAGCATCTAATTATAGCCGAGCCGCCCACTGGTTTTGGTGGTCCTTTTTCTACTTCCAATCAATTGTGGTTGCCAAGCACCTGGACGCGAAGAATGACTCTCACTTGGGTATTCGAGGCTGAGAATCCTCTGTCTGAGCAACAATGTCGGTTTTGACAGGAAATGGGAGCATTAGTCGACAGTACAATATGGTAGGAATGAAGCTATCGTGGACTGCATTGATTGATAGTTAGACACTTTAAGAAAGTACGGCTGACTACCTCATCTCCAACGTCATAGCTCGGAAACCACACCCGATGCTAGGAACAAAGAACTCCGCACCCGACCGATACGCCCGCTCAACCTTCCCAGGTGCGCGGCGGACACACAAATGCCTGACAGTGAAGAGAGTGAACTCTGCGGGTTGTCCATAGAGGCCCTACGAGAACGCCTCCAATTCTTTCTGGGTCCAATCCCATAGCTTCTCTGCCAACGCATCGTCTCGCGCTTGTTTCGTGTCAAGACTACCCTTCTTCGCAATGGGTACATAATAAGCACCATCCTCAAGATTTTCCCGAGCTGTTGTGCCAGCCCATGTCTGATTGTATGGACCTTCTTCCACGGGTGTCCATGCTGAACCTAGCATCACTCCTAATCTCACAGGCAGCGCCGTCAAGAATGATACACCCGAGAAGATATCCGTCTTGATGTAACCAGGATGTACAGACACCGTTTTGATACTGGGATAGCGCTTTGCAAGTTCTCTCGCATAGAGGATATTGGCTAGCTTGCTCTGCCCATACCGTGTCCATTTCCCACCTATCATGCCACGAAGACCATCCTGGTTCGTCTTCAAGCTTCCAAAAGCGATACCCTCGCTGGGCGCTGTCTTGTAGGCAGTCGAGGCCATGTTGATTATGCGAACATCCGAATCTGGGAGCTCTGCTGTCCGGAGCATCATAGGTAGAAGAAGTTTGATAAGTAATGCGTGACCGATATGGTTAGTGGCAAATTGAACTTCGTAGCCGTCCTTGGTCACAGCTGCATCTAAGGCCATTACGCCAGCATTCGCATATAAAACGTCAAGCTGTTCAGATTTGGCCAGAAACTGATCAGCAGCTTGTCTGACAGAACGTCGAAAGTTAGCCGACCAAATCAGAAGGGACTACTCGCTACCTGAGCCACAGACAGAAACAACTCAAGAGCAGGAAGCACAGACTACGCAGGCCACACAGCCACAGACACTGGCTAGCATTCGTAATGCACTTCTTCCAGACCCTACCTCCTCGGCCAAGTTCACTACCACACATGGAGCGAGCTCAAGTTTAGTGTCCGGTACAGTTTATGTCGGAACACATCCTGGACAGGAGGAACGTATATTATGGTTTCAAATTGGGAAAGACGAAAGACTCATACCAACGGTGTACACCTTGTGGCAGAACCCTGGTCTGGTACCATTACTCTATGTGGGCGACATGGTCGTATCCAAGTTAAAAGGTGGCGCAGATCTCTTCACACCTGGACTCATCAAACCATACCGGGGGTTTGACCAAAAGGCGATCAAAGGCTCTGTTCTAGCTGTTGCTGGCCACAAATCTGATACAGTAC
The DNA here is from genome assembly GCF_036872675.1 of Lithohypha guttulata. Lineage (NCBI taxonomy): Eukaryota > Fungi > Ascomycota > Eurotiomycetes > Chaetothyriales > Trichomeriaceae > Lithohypha > Lithohypha guttulata. The sequence goes on along the minus strand of NW_027042756.1, from coordinate 798,441 downwards.
CAAGATGGGTAGGTATAAGCAAGATTGACTTTGGAGATCTGTGAGACAATGCCACTGGCACTGCTGTGGAGGGCTTACATTGGGAAGGGGATGAATTATGGTCATGGAGTACATTGAACCAGGGCGGCGCATCGGCACCACCCGTAATAGAAGGGTGGCCAGGCCTAACACCTGGGATGGAGACACATGTGGATGACCTCGATCTCGAAGACGATGAGCCGGAGGACGAACAGGTTGGAGGTGGTGTACCGTTAGAAAACAGCACTTCTGACCTCAAAGGTACGAGCGGCGCGAAGAGCGCAGAGAACAACGATGAACAGATGTCGCTAGATGGTCAGGAAGAACATATACCCAGCCCCAAAGAGGTCGATGATGCCTTCATGGAAGCCTTCTTGTATTCGCTCTATACCGCCAAGAAGAACAATCCAGGTGAACCACATGGCCTCGACTTCCCTGTCCAGGCTTCATTTCTTATCTCCAACATGATACAACCCCATCTAAGGCATCAATCACCGCACTACAATATCAAAAAGAGTTCTTGGAAGAATTCCAAGAAGTTCATCAAGCATCTCGACAAAGAGGTTTTGGTAAAGTCAAAGGATCGCAATGGCGGCGAAACCGTCATTTTGGATATCGACTTCAAAGACGAGCGGATAAAGAGCTTCCAGCCATATCGTCTCCCAAAGCCAAAATCCAGCGAGGCTTCCAACGACAACGGAAGCAGTGACAAGCTCGGCCCAGATGCGGGGACAGATCAGTCACTTGGCCAGAAACTCAACTTACAAGTCGTCTATCGCGCCTCGACAAGACTCGTTCCAGAACTTCTCCCAAGCAAAACGACGTTCTACAGCTCCCAACAAATCACTGCCGCTCTAAAACAATACATTGAAGATAATCCCGAGCTCGTTAACGAATCCAAGAAACGCTACATCAAACTCAATCCCTTCATAGCAAACAACATCCTCGGCTCAAACCCCGGCGCTGACGACACCAGAATCCTAGCAGCCGGCGAAGTTGACCGCGGCACCCTCAACAGACACATCCTAGAAGACGACCACCTCTGCATCCCATACCATATCCTGCTCCGCAACGACCAAACGCTAGAGGCTGACTCAAGCCTGAAATCAAAGGCCGGTCCACCACCAAAAGTCACCCTAACAATCGAGCGACGCGGCGGCAACAAAGTCGTGACCGCAGTCGGCGGACTCGAGAGCTTCTTCATCAACCCGCAGCTGATCCGGCCGGAGTTGCAGAAAAAATGCGCTGGGAGCGCAAGCGTAGGACAGCTCATGGGTGGGAAGCCGGGGATGTTGGAGGTGCAGGTGCAGGGTGATCAGAGGGCAGTGATTGAGAAAGAGATACTCGCGAAGAGAGGGGTACGGAGTGAGTGGATCGAAGTTGTGGATAAGTCGAAGAAGAAGGGGAAGAAGTAGGACAGTTGACAAGTGTCTGAGTAAATGGTTGATTGATTGACCTAACGAATCACTTTCTTGAGTGTAGATTTTGTAAGGACAATATCCAAGTTTCACACATTTATTTGCAAGCCAATATTCTTATGCCACATGTTCGAAACGTACTAATTCAAAAAACAGATCTGACAACACCAAAGCAGAAACACACCCAGTAAACCAATCTCGAGCCCGCGCCCCTTTTCATTCTCCACCATAAATCCGGTAGACGAACCCTGATCCCTCACCACATCATCCCAACCCCTTCCACTCCGCTAACACCCTTCTCGCCTGCCTCTCGTCAAACGCGACCTTTCTCACTCGCTCTTGTCGCCTTCGCCTCACCAATGCCGTTGCGGCCCTTAGCACCGCCACCCGTACGAATGCCGACGGCGCATCCCCACTTGACTCCAGATCTGGGGCGGGCGTCATGGCGACCTTCCACGCTCTGCTGGCTGCCTCCTCGAATACCTTGTCTGAGGCGGGGTTGTTTTGATTCAGGAGGAGGGTGCTGGTGGAGATGGGGCTCGACGTGTATAGCTCGGTGCGAGGGTCAAATGTTTCGGATGGGATTGTGGGCGGAAGGGAAGGGGACAGGAGGGGTGGGAGGGTTTTTACGGGGAAGGCGCGGCTGGTGGTTAGGGTTGTTGGGCGGAGGCGGATGGTGAGGAGAGAGGAGTGGAAGGAGAGTTCGATGTGGGAGGGGATCGCTAGGGGGATTGTGGTTGAGGTGAGCTTGCGTGTGTGAGGTCGATTGGATGGAGCAGGGTTGTGGATGATGATGGTGGATTCATCTGAACTTGAGGGTGGAGAGGGAAGAGTTTTATGCTGTGCAAGCTTAGCTGTCTCGGTCTTGTGGATGGCGTTGCGGTTTGGGTTGGTGTCGTCGTCGTCGTCGTCGTCGTCTGAGGCTCTACTCGTTGATTTCGTGTCGACATTCGCAGTGGTAATGGGATCGGCACTTTCTGTAGTCGTTCTTTGCGCCACGATGTTATGTCTTAGGACAGGTGCTTCCAGCACAGATCTTGTCGGACCACCTCCCTGCCAAGTACTAAATGCATCTGTTTCCGCAGGACGGCTTCGACTCGATGTGTGTTGCTGTCGATAGAAAGTTTCGATAGGAGGAACTTCCGCATGCTCGATGACACGAGTCTTCCCAAGCCTCCTTGACTTCTTCCGAGCTTGGCTGCATCGATACTTAGGCCGTCGGATTGCTCTCAGAAGGCTAGAGTGTGGTTCTACATCAGTAACAGTCTCATGGCGATTGACGTAGCCTTCGCTATACTGGTCTCCACCCCCATATGCTTCCACAAACTCGAAGGCCATGAGGTCCCTACTGGGTGCTTGGTAAAATGACGATAAATGCTTGGTGCCTTGTGCATGTGGTCGGCCGAACTGGTTATCTTGCCTTTTCCAAACTGGGTTGACTGGAGTGAAGTTTGACATCATGCAATATCAGGATCTTGCACTACATCGATCTTGTGGTCGATGTGTGGGTCAGATCCATTCACCCGCGATTGGTACGAATAGATACATGTTGTGATGCAAGGAATGAGTACGAACACCACTTGCCAAGAGCATCGAAGTGAGGGCACGATGAAAGGCAGCTTTTGTGTCGCCCTCAAATATCGTTCAACTTATCGCTTCGATGAGATACCTCTGATAGATTGCATTCACCCAAATACCATATGCTTTACTGCACATCTGACCGTTGTGTTTCCCTATGGACATGCCGATCGCATAACTTTGTTTCGTGTTGGGACACCCCTATTACTTTTTTGTTTCTGCTTCTCCAACCCTATGCCCATATATTCCGTAGACGCTGGACTCGAGAGCACATGATGACTAGGCTGGACTATCTCGTGCATTGAAAGCTACACCCGGCCTGGGATGAATGTCTGATGCTGCCAGTATCTGCCTCCAGTTATATGCGGTCTCTTTTTGTCAGCTACATTCTTTTGCGTTCCGGAGCTTATCAGACACTCTTGTTGCCTGCTCTGTAGACCACAGCAAATGATTTCCAGCATCGAGTGGGGCTCTCTCTTGGCCGTTCGCTAGTGCTTCTGGAGGCGCCCGTCGCAACTGTACTGCCCGTAAGGATTCCCTCTAGCATGGCCTGATGACCGGCTTATAGGTAACATGCTTCGTCCCAACAGGGTGAGCATCAGCGAATTATTCAGCCACCATGCACATGGCAGTATGATGCCTGGGGTATTCATACAGTCCCACTGGAGGCTCTAGACTTATTGTGAGAGTACTATCACCAGTGCTTCAAGTTGCGACCGTCCGTTGGAGGGAGATATTAGGTCTCGTCGTTATTTGGTCTCACGCTGATGGAGGTGGGTTGTTGAAAGTCGCTCCTTGCTGCTTACCCCAAGGATCAGTCGCATTGGGATTTGCCTGCTTCCACTCTGCGATTTTTGCCTCGAGATCTTCCAGGCTATCTTGAAATGCATCCTTTACCGGTTCTGTCCTGACCTCCCATATGTCCTCGCTACTTGGGCCCCTCTTGTATTTGACAGCCTTGAGTCTGTTGTGGTCTTGGATAGCTTTCGCTCTGTCCTGCTCGTTCCATTGTCTTGTCCGCATACATAGCCAGAAGTCCGACCAGTGGTTTTGACAGGACCTGAATTCACCAAACCTGTAGACGTTCACGAATTGACCACCGAACCCCTGGCAGAACATGGCATAGTCGAGTGCTGAGCGACATGACATCTCGGAAGGGTAGAGGGCATCTGGAGAGATATCTGCTGGGATAGGAGTTGCATCAGAGCTGCCATTCTTCTTTGCTTGCACCCTCTGTTCTTGTGCTTTCGACTGTTCAATCTCGATTTCCTTCAGCAATTCGGCAAAATCGAGATTCGCTTGTTCGTCTCGTGACAGCTCTTGCTTGACTGGAGCTGGCAACTTGTCTAAAGGACGTGCTTCCGTGTTTTCCTCTAACTTCGTCCGTGTCGGTGTGCTGGAGCTGTCCGAAGAGCCGAAAGGCCACATGATGATGGGTAGCGCAGAATGGTGTACCAGATTTCACGTTATACGATGGATGGTGGCTTCGTTGCCATCAACTTGGGCTGCTGGAATTGCTGGAACGAAATGGGGGTATTAATTTTGGTCATGGATCGACTCGAATGCAGCATCGCGTCTTTGCGCCAAAGCTACGTCACCAACGCGTCCCCGAACCTGCTTATGCACACCCGCGCATGTGAGTCTGCGATAGCATACACCACGAGCATTGTCGACCATCAAAAAGGCTCGGTCTGTGTATATCACGACAACCGCTCTAGAAGCAGCCTGTTCCTAATCAACTATGCGGTAGGAACACCCAGGTAGGCCGGCATGATACCCATAAGAAACCTGCTGTCACGGCAGCGCTCAAGCCTTTCTCGATCGCACCTTCCTTCACTGCCACTTCGACATATCCAGAGCAGTTGTGTCCGTCGCCCAACACCATTGTCAGTATCGCTGAAAGACACAACCCGACGGCGCCTCTCTTCCGACACTGGTGAAGATGAAAGTGGTCACGTAAACACAGCGCCTAATGAAGGCATTATCTTCTTGGACCACATCTTTCCTCTCAGGCTGCAATGCCGGACCCGCCTGCCTTTCCTCGATGGTTCAAGTATAGTCAAGGCTTATGGCCGAAACCACAGCCCTGGAGTAGCTCTTGCAGACCCTTCTGGCATTGTGTCTCGAGCTCTACCCAGCAATTTGCCTGTCAAGATCGTGTCTGTCATACCTAGACTTCGTGAGGGAGGAGCATACGTAAAGTTCTCGCATGATCCTGCCATAACCCTGGATGAGCTAGAAGGAACAATCAAGGGCTATCTGAAGGAGAAGCCAATTCGACCGTAGTTCAGTCCATTACGCCAGGTTCGTGCATTCGTGGTTAAAGGAAAACCGTGGATTGAAGACCTGTATCGACTACCTAGCACGAGGGTCAAGGTCGAGTTCTTGCCAACCACCCCGGAGACATCAGCCGCGGAATTGACGCAAGAGACACTCTATTCACTTTTTCGAAGATACGGTCCAATTCTTGAGATTGTGCAACAGCCCTCAGATTCGAAGATCACACCTCGCTATGGCTATGTTGACTTTGGTCGTGTCCGTTACGCTACCATGGCAAGGAATTGTATGCATGGATTTGTGCTTGTCGAGGAGGCAGGTGGTGGCAAATCAGGCACTCTGCTCAAGATCAGCTACGAGCCCAAAGTCAGAGGCAAATGGTTCAGAGACTGGATCACTAGTCACCCGAGATTAGTAATTCCCATCCTCGCTGCACTCATCGCTGCGATCTCTGTGTCGATATTCGACCCGATCAGAACGTGGAGTATCAGAGTGCATATTCTGCATGGTTTACACCTCGAGAACAACAAATACTACCAGTGGATAAGGAAATGGCTTAGCCGTGGCTACGATTACATTCGGTTTAGTCCAAATTACGTGGTTGAGGTTGGCGCCAGTTCAAGAAACCTCCCGCTAAATGGAACACTGGTATTGTGAGAGCAGATCATTGGTGAGGAATGATATGCACCAACACTCTTGCGCACCAAGAAAGCTCTCTTTCGACCGCAAACACAATAGATTCTGGGTTAATCGCAATGGTATATCTCCGGTGCTTTCGTCGACTTATCTTCGACTTGTGAGCTTTTTCAGTTATTGTTTTCCACTTTTCTGCAGCCGCATCCTGATGCTAAGTATGTTCTTCACTCTAGTTCGGCCCATGTTGGCAGTTTCAGTGACGATTGTGTCTTGAGCGGACTGTTAGGTGACCCGCTCGCGGAGGTAGTAGCAGTAAAATAACTCGGGCGAATGTGATTTTGAGGCACGCTGCGTCAAATCCACTCCTCGCCTTCTAGGATCTCAATGGCCTGGCACAACTTAGCGTAACACTTCGAGACATATTCATAAAGGAGGTCATCCTGCGTACCCTTGATGTCGGAAAAGAAGCTTTCCTCGCATGCTGCGACGCCAGTCAAGTCTGGTTTTTTTCCAACGAAGTAATCCATCTCCCCCATCCTGCTGATAACTCATCAAGCAATTACAAGTCTACTTTGACTGCACCATACTCTCCTTGTCGACCTTGCTCATAGGGGGCAGTCCTGTTCTTGCAATAGGCTCGCCATCTACGAAGGTTTCAACCTTATCGGGGTAGAAACATAACTGCGGTGAATCAGCACTCTCCTAACCAAACCATGCCAAAGCAATCGACCTACCAGTCCCTTGATCGCCATGCTCTCCCCTGTAGGATCTTTATACCACCATACCACGTCTTTATATTTCTTGCCCTGGACTACAGCATCATAATAGCTTGCCTGGCCCTTGTAAGGACAACCCGTCTTCGTATTGCTTACTCTCAATAAGCTGAAATTTACAGCTGTGGCTGGTAAGTACCACCGACCCGGCAGATCTGTTTCCCACAGACTCATCACGCCCGCCTCAGACCCAGTGTCGGCCAGCGTCTGTCCTGCCAATGTCACCTTCACGTGCCGTCCACTGGGTAGGATATCCACACGATGATAAGGGTCCATAGGGTGGTAATAGATCTGCTGCTGTTCCTCAAACCACGCATCCAAATCCGTAAATTCGATCTTCACATATCCGGCCAACTCAGTATCAAACGACTCTGGCACGAGCAGGGCACAAATTGTCTTGTCCCCAACAGTAAGTTCATGGGTGCAGGACTGAGTCTCCGAACCTGCAGAACTATCGGGGAACGATGTAGCAGATGTGAACGAAGAGCGTGGAATCCAATACTGAGGAAAGTATTTACTTTCCCAGACAAGTTTTGCGTTGGTCGTGTCGAACATCCATCTACCGTCAAGCAGTGCGCGGACGCGTCTCTCGGTGTTGACTATCTTTGGGCGGTATGCGGGTTGGGATTGAGAGAGTTGAGCGCCTAATTCGGCGAGACGCGACATAGCTGGGAAACGACAAATATGTATCTGGCGAAGAAGAGACAGCAAGAAGGCTAGGTTTAGTCTATTTTATCAAAAAGTGCTCGGTATGGCTTAGTCATAATTGAGTTGGACACGGTTGGCAAAAACAGCCGTGCTCGGAATTGCCACATTTCGCGGGCCGAAACCTAGAATGCCATGAAGCATGCATAGCGCTGATCGTTCTTGATCAGTTTCGCGATGATTTCGGACACTTATCGATGCTGCGCAAGGCACTCAATCAGTTTACCACGCACTATTATGACTGCGCAGTAGTGATGCGAGCCACCACCAGAAATGGCGGCATCGATCTCATTGCTATCAAACCATGACACTGCTTATACAGCTGGATGATGAAAGTATACGTAGCTGGTAACAGGTCGTTTTTGTCGACGCGTTAAGCAGTCTATCGGCTCCTACTGCAGTGCACATCTTACAAGCAATATTGATATACATTCTCAGAATCTTTTCCTAGACCGCGCATAAGAGTCAAAAAATGCCTGTGAACAGAGACCGGAGCCGGAATATCGAAGAGCATGGCATCGTAATGCGAACGCAAATTAGCGTGTAGAAGTTTTCAAGCCTTACCTGGCTAACTTGGCCGGTAAGCACTCTCTTCTTGTTTCAACCGTGATTGATTTAGGTCACAGTCCTTTCGTTCCTTTAGCCTTATTTCATCTATCGTTCTACGAGTATTACGAAAAGTTCGATATTATAAGTTGTATTTTATTGAGCAAAGTGACATTATCAATGTAATAGAGCTACTACTAACGGCATGAGTATTGAAATACTATTTACAGTTCCTTGACCGCCCTAAACTGCGCCAGCAGCTTCATCCGATGGATGAACCTGGCCGGCTGTTCAACAAGCCCTTCAAGTCACACTTTTCGACCGCCCCGACAATCACTTTCGTTCGTCTTGCCAAAGCATGCAATAGAGGGCTTAATTCTTGATTGGAGAGCTTCACGGTGTCTCTGACTAGAAAGAATCTGAACTGAATGGTTGGTGGTAACGAGAAGATGGTGCAGATACTGCTCGATGCTGGAGCTGATGTCAATATTGCACATGCTTCATTCATCCGCGGACAGCAAGCGAGTGACCCACCAAACGATACGGTCTGCAGTGCATTACCATACTCTTCCCTTCTAGCATTTGCATCCGCTCCTGAATCCTCGGAGGATTCAATGAACAGGGTGACGCGGAGGCGCAACTAATTGTACGTAAAAATGATTGATTTAAGCCCCGAGTGGGGTGATAGTGAGTGACTGGATACTAGAATATCAGACTAGCTACGTGCTGTAGTGTTAGCTTTGACAGTGTGAGCTGCATATTTGTAAAGCCGAGGCAACGTATGGCACGATTTGGACCTCTTCGATGATCCTATAGGGCTGCACAGCACCGTTATTTTTCATGCGAACAAGCCATCAGCAGGACTCATGAGCTCACTCTCCATCCTGAAATTCAAGCTCTCAAGCTGTTTCCTTTTTTTTCATAACTCTCGGTATTGTCATGTCTATAGTCGCTATCATTGTCGAATTTGTAGAGTTGTGAGAATTAGGCCTTTGCGACGCAATATTTGGATCTTAAACCAGTATGGAAGTACTGTGAGCGATTGGTACTTCATATAAGATCGTGTTGGGACGCCAAAGACATAATCAAGTTCTGATGAGGTTGATAAGTAAGCACGTGCTCGCCCAAAGACAACAAACTCCTGAATATGGAAGTGGTATCACTTACCTTCAAGAGACTCCTGTTTCGTTTCCGGAAGCCAGAAGAAGATCATGACAAACGCAAGAGCGTTCATTGCGGCGTAGAATCCGAACGCGCCAGTAGACCCGAAAGCGCGAAGTTGGCGTGGAAAGGTAAGCGAGACCACTGTGGCCCACAAGTTGTTGGTGCAAACAGCCCATGACATGCCGAGGTGATAGCGGAAAAACCTCGGCGGAATACGTGAATGGTACAGGTCCTTCACCAGGCGAGTAAAAGGCATAAAAAAGATAGATAAAAAGTGCGATCAAAGCCAGATGCGCAGTGCTTGACTCGGGAATATAAAAGCAGAGGCCTGCTGCAAGCAAAGTCCAGCACATGTTGGGAAAGGTAAAAAGCAGTAAAGTTCGTCGTCCGTAGGTGTCGATCGTCCAAACTGCCGGCCAAGCGAAAATGAAGTTAATGATACCAAATCCCCAAGACGCAAGAAGCGCTCCCGTGACAGAAGCACCAGCATTGGCAAAATTGATAGAAGAATAGAACGCGATGATGTTGACTGTTGGTCGTCAGCATGCCTGCGGCGGCAAGAAACAATAGACTTACTTCCACACATCTGTTGTCCGCTCATGACGATGCCAGATGCCCAAGACAAGCGGGACTGCTGGAATAAAAGCAGAGCCCAACTGCAACCTCCACGATATAGCCCCAGTATCTTTCACTGCTAAGTTGGCGGAGGTTCCGAGGAGGATGCCAAAAGCTGTCCAAACCTGCCAGGACATGACTAGACCGCCACGAATCATTGTTGGAGCTACCTCGGCTGAGAAGACCGGGACTGTCACTTCCTTCAGACCCATGCCGAGACCAAGCAGGATACGCACAACAAGAAGCTGTTGCCAGTTCTGAGTGACGACCATACCAATCGGCGCAAGTAGGGAAAAGATGGCGGCAATGAAAGATTGTGGTGTGTCGGCCGAACCAATGATTGAGCGGGTCAGACATTCAGCCAGCGCTAAGGATGTCAGTGCAAAAGCTTTTGAGATTGTGAGACTTAGCTTACAAAAGAAAAATCGCAAAATATGGTGCAGAGTTGATGACACCCACGAGCCATTGATTTCTTTCGCATTTACCGGCAGCAACACACGGCCCGTCGGGGCCTTCATCGATACCAACAGCGTTTGGAAAAGATAAGTTGGCGCCATTGGAACGAGTCTGGTCCCAGCCTTGGATTGCTGCAGCGATAGAGTTGAGGAAGATGGTAAAGTAGAGGATCCTTGGTTGGCCCCATCGATTAACGATCTCATTACGTAATGCGGCCTTCTCTTGCTCGTCAGGTTCAGGCATCACATCAACAAGGTGCGGGCCTTGGCGCCCTCGCGAAGCAGTGGAAGGATATCTTGGCGTCCATAAGTAGTAGAAAATCGTTCCACGTCTTCCATCAAATCTTCCCGAGGTACACCAACAAGCGGGTTGCGAATTCTTTTCGGATCAATTAAGCGTTTGTAGCATCTAGGACAAGGACGCACTCTCCGGTAGTATGAGCCGTCAGATCGGCTATGCTCTGCTTACGCTTTTCTAGCATGCTGGTTAACGTGTGTTTTCGGACAGAGGAAGACAAGCATACCTTCGTTAGTGAACAAAAGCGAGCCACGTCGGGCCGTGCTGGTGACAGAAACCCATTAGCTTTGCTGGCGGTTGACTTTGAGCAGTAACTTGCCTAATAGATTCTCCATGATGAACTTTCGAGCCCACTGTGTTGTCGTGCGGCATTCGTTGCAATCCTAGTTTGCTCTGGGAAAGCTTGCAGAGAAAGAGGAGGGGCCAGAGTTCATGGTGGTATTTATGGATGATGACAACGCTTTGAAAGTAGGATATGGCATCAAAGATCTCACCCCTACCAGATCAAAGGTCAACCCCCGTTAGAGCAAAGCTACAAAATGGCCAGTCTGCTTACACCCAAAAAACGATGGTCGAAAGTACCAAGTGGTAAAGTTTGCCGATGTGTCCAATGAAATGATATGCACCCGGTCATTGAGGCCTGCTGTTCTCGACACAGAGTGGGCCTCTGCAGCCCGGTAGCCACTCATATCGCGGTCTTTTGAGCCGATGAGCGATTCTCTGCTCGACCTTTCATTACCTTTGCTAGCTGTCACCTGCCCATACTGGCAAAACAGCAAGTCCTCATGCAGCACCCTGCCTTAACCGGCCTCTAGCTGGCTTTGCCCCCCTCAGCTTTCCTTTCCAACGTGGTCCCGATGGTTCATTGAAGCTCCAGATCTAACACTCTGCCTGCCAAGCTCCGCCAACTGCTTCCACAACCGAGTCTAGGTGCTAATCAGTTACCTATTGGCTAATTTCCATGCTATCCTTTTCTTAGGGTATGTTCCTCTTTCCACAGGCTTTTCTATTGGTTTTGGGCTTCCACACGGAATGACTGCCATGCATTAGTGGCAAGCGTTAGTGCAGCAAAACTGAGTCTATCCTTGGCATGACCTGCGGCTGTTCTATATTCGAAGTCAAGGTTTGTACATGGTGCACTCATTTCAGACACTTTGTACAAGCTGTTCGGGAAGAGTATGGCCTGATCGTATTAGGAGCCACATGCGGCATGCAAACGCATCGGATTGAGCTAACCTCCCAGTCACACCCTGAAAAATTTAAGCCAAGTGCTTCTACGGTGTCAATTAGTGCTGACGCTAGTGTTGAACTATTTGGGGATGAAAACACACCTAAATTTTTAGAGTATGATATCCAGAGCCAGACGCGGCACGCGGCCACATCTTTCCACCCTCGGGGGAAACAAGTCCGTCAGTCCGCTTCTAAGGACTCACCATGAAGCTAGTCCTTACGTTTTCCTCGTTGGCTATTGGACGACAAGAGAGCAAGGGCTGACGTGTTTCGTGTGGCCTTTAGGATGCCTGTTGACTAAAGTAAATAAGCACGGGCTGACATAAAGTCGCAGCAACCACTAGACTTCTTACTGAGTGTGCTAACAGATCTAATACTTCATCAACTCGAGATAGTTTCATAGATTCACAGCTGCCCTCAGTTTCTTCGCATTCTTTTCTTGACAAACATATGCTGGAAACCAGTAGTTCTTACGTTTGAAAGTGACCGATCTCTAACACGCTCTTAACATGGCAGGATACGAGCACATAGGCGCCATTAACTGCAACACGGACTTCGATGCTAGCATACTCCGGGACAAGACTGCCATTGTCACTGGCGGCGCAAATGGGATAGGTGAAGCTTATGTACGCGCACTCATTGGAGCTGGAGTGTCGGTCTGCATTGGAGATCTTGACGTTGCTGGAGGCCAGAAACTCGCAGCAGAATTCCCTCAGCAAGCGAAATTTGTGAAATGCGATACCACAAGTTGGGAGGAGCAAGTCCACCTGTTCGAGTCAGCAGCCTCATTTTCTCCTACGGGCAAGATTCATTACGTCGTCGCAAATGCCGGTATCATCAAGGAGGACGAGGTGTTCGCACACGCAGGTAAGTCTAGGGTCTTGCTGCCAGGTCCATCACATTGATCACGCACTGACAACCCTTCACCGTAGGCGATAACGCTGCCCTCAAGAAACCAGATCTTACAATCATGGACATCAACGTTATCGGCTCGCTCTACACCACCAAACTCGCGACTCACTATTTCGTCATGCAGAACGGCCAAACCTCGTCCATGGCCCAAGAAGACACATGCCTGATCCTAATCGGATCAGGCGCTGCATTCCTCGACTGCTTACGCATCCCGCAATACAGCGCCAGCAAATGGGCTATGCGTGGAATCATGCATGCCCTACGAAGGACAGCTTACCACTACGGTAGCCGCGTAAACGTCATCTCTCCATGGTAAGCATTCTCTTGTCAAGCTTATCCAACAGACCTCAACTGATTGCGAATTCGGGAAGGTACGTCAAAACCAAGATCCTCTCAGAACAAGACTTCGAGCGTGTCAGAGGCCTAGGCGTTGAATTCGCCCTGGCAGAAGATGCAGGTAAATGCTTGTTGCGCATTCTCAGTGATTCCACGGTGAATGGTCATTCTTTCTTTATATCAGCTAGAAAATGGGCTGCAACGGGGTACATCGATTTCGACATTGACGATTACCCGGAAAATGAGTTGATCAAGGAGATTCAGGAAGATCAGATGAAAGGTGCAGAGGCCGAGAAGGGATTGTTCCCTTAGCAGCTTTGTTGCTCGATTCCGGGTGCGAAATTATTGCTCGCGACTAATTGGGGCGTAGCAAGTCGTGCCAGGCAATTTCTCCGACTGAGTACAATGTCATCTACCACCGTATAGCTAGTCCAGGTGAGCCTTGTGCGAGAAACCTGCGCGTCAAGAGCTTTTGAAGCGAAGCCAGCTGAGGTTAGGGCTCCAGGCTAGGTGTAGGTTAGCAGAACGCCTTGATTAGAAGAGGACTAGTAGGAGTAAAAGATCTGTGATAATGTCAGGATTACACGTCGCTCTTCACGGCTCTGTGATTATCAATACTGTCGCCTTTCTGATTAGGCAAAATAAAGCTAAGGCTATCGGGTTACGTTGAGAGTTGAATAGTAGCGGTAGGAATCAATATTACTAAATGACTTATTTCTCTCTAGAGAATAGGGCTCCGAAAAATGAACATGAATACGAATATGGCCTGTGTTCATATTCACTTTTGTGAATACGAATAAAGTGAATGTTTGTTCATATGAATATGGCCCATATTCATATTCATATTCATATTATTCACATTCAGTCGGCCGAATGTTGGTCCGCTCCGACAACACTGTTTTGTGATGTCGATACTGTCGCTAGGATATCGAAACAGTTAGAGTCGACTCAAATTGACCTAGCGATCTCTTCCGCCCACGTGTCACCCACCTCATGCCACATAACGAGGCAGGAAAATAGCATGGAGCATTTTATCCATTTGTTGTAAAGGACTATCGTCACGCAGGGTGGATTTTTACTCATCGTTTGCACTCCTTTATGCTTCGCCGACTTCGACACGATCTATCAAGCGTGCTGTGCTTTCTTGACAGCCAAACTTCGGCGACAATGCTATGCACGGCGGGAGACGCGTGGAACACGCTTCAAACACGTTCTACGACCCTCTAGAAGGCGTGATATGCGGTGTTGCAATGAAGGCAACTATTTTAGCCAGGTGAATATATGTAGCAGGCAACAATGTAAAGCTCTTCGACTGACAAAGGCCCATTCAGGTGGTGATGGAGCTTCGCCGTGGGGGTGGCTGTGCGACTTGGCTCACCGTAAGACACCTCAGCTCACCCTGGCACACCCTTGGCTCAACCTTGGCTCACCTGAGAGGGTGAGTTCAAGCGGCGACAGCTCACCCACTAATCTGGAACGAGAAATTCGGACGTGAGAATCTGGGCCATTCTCAGTTGGAAGATTAAGCTAGGTATAAATAAGGTTCTTATATAACCTTCCTTTATAAATAGTTAGTTTTAGGCTAGTCTTATTCTAATTTCGTCTATAGCTATTTCTAGTTTAGGCTACTTATAATATAGGCTTAGTCTTATATCTAGGTATATATCTAGGTATATATCTTGCCGTATACCTAGTCGTATGTCTAGCCGTAGACCTAGTCGTGTAACAAGTCGTGACATCTAAGATAGAGAAGAAAGAAATTTTTATATTTATTTGTTACGACCGTGCGCAGAGCCTGCGCCTAGCGGTGTAACATTATTAAATTAGCTTTATACTAAGAACTAAGATATCTATATAAAGACGTAGTCTACCCTTATATATATTAGAATAATAAATTCTAGTAATAGATTAGTATCGACATCGCGGGCAATTATGCTCGGCTGGAATTCAAAAGCAACCATGTTAGCCGGCGGCAGTGAAGTACTGCCGTTTGTTGTTCTTAGGGATAATACCGAATTCCGTGGTTTCGCGGGTGATTCAAGCAAAGCAAAAGTGTTGACACCCATCGGGACAGTAGACAGTTGTCGTTGGTGCAATTGCGTTCGTGCTCGACTCCATGACTCAAAATGTTGTTAATTGTCAAAGGCGCGACCTCGGGCAGGGATAAGTTCCAAGCAATTTTCAAAGTGCCGAAACCAGGGCACGGAATGAACGAGCAAGATGATGCACCGATTGACAGGATTTCGCATTGCGAGATAAACAGCTTGTGAATAAATTATTGCGGCACCTTCACTGGTCTTCAGTGACCTCGTTCTTTCTTACCGCTACTGCCCATTACTGTTTCGTTTATCGTCTCCGAAACGTGGTCGAGATCCATTTTGTTATCCCCAATGGCAACGATTTCCCCTTTCTCATTCCTATTGAGATAGACTCGCTGCGAAATTGCATGGCGTAATTTTTCGCCTGATGGAAATTCGACCTTACTACCTCTTCTTCGGCGTTCCTCAACCTCAGCCTTTATCTCATCAACTGCCCTATCAATCTCCTCTGTGTCTGGCATGCCCAAGTGTGGCATTCGGCTGTCGCTCATGGTTCGGTTGAGGACGTGGGGGTGATTACGTTTGTCCAAACGTTTGACAAGCCAGACTTTGGCAGGACTGGCGAAGAAAGCCATTGAGGCTGCGACACCAACAATACAATAGAAGTATACCCTAGCCCATGCCTTGATGCTATCGCTGAAGCCCAGAATCACAAATGGTGCAGTGACAAAGCAGAAAGCTGTTTGTGTTATGAGCCAGCATGCTGCATCATAATAAATCTTGTACTTCGTGGCCTGCTTTCCATCAGGTTTCAGGAAGAAAGGACGAATGTGCCTGCGGAAGTTCTTGGCCACTGTTTGAACAAAAGCGCCAAGGACAAAGGTCAGGTAATAACCAGGATAGAAACCATGCCAGAAAGCAGAAGTTGTGAACGTAATCAAGGTAGCGCGGAACCCTGGCTTCTTGCCTCTAGGAGTG
The DNA here is from genome assembly GCF_036872675.1 of Lithohypha guttulata. Taxonomy (NCBI): domain Eukaryota; kingdom Fungi; phylum Ascomycota; class Eurotiomycetes; order Chaetothyriales; family Trichomeriaceae; genus Lithohypha; species Lithohypha guttulata. The sequence goes on along the minus strand of NW_027042756.1, from coordinate 782,463 downwards.
ACACGTAGGTAGACATAGTTCCTCAACCAATTGTTTGTGTTCTTGTTCCATCCTTCCATATATCCTCTTGCATTTTGAGCAGACTCGATACCCCACGGATAGACGTTGTTCAGACGATCCCATCTTGCTTTTTTAGTCACAGGATCGATTCCGTTGTAGCCAAGGCCGCTCATGATGCATCCACCCTCGGTCAAGGTCCACACACCATAATATTTGAGTCGGCTAGTGAAGCCCAGAGCATACAGATACCAGACTCTTCGAGGAAAAGAATACGTCCAGTACTGATCGGTCAATACGAAGCCAGGGTAGTAGTAAGCACCGAGTTGAAGGAAAAGAAGAATCCATACAAGGCCCTCGACCAGTTTCAAAGTGGCAGGCGTGCCGGATCGTGGTATGCGTCCTTGTCCTCTGGTCGGAGGAGCAGGATCTCCTTTCTTGACCTCAAACATGGTAGTCTCAATATAGCGCTTGTAGTCATTGAAGTCGAAGGCCGGCCCAGTGAACAGAGCAGGGAAGAACAAGACATATGCCGAGTAGTCCAAGAAACCGGGCATTTTGTAAATGGCCTTTTCTTTCTGCCCATCGGTAAGAAGATCCCGTTTGATCCTGCCATCGTGAACATTCCAAGCAAAGGCGCTCAGCTTCATGATCATAACCATCTGCATGCCAGTGATGTCGACTTGAGAGGGATCGTCCAATCGCTGGCGAATGATGTGATTGCTGGACATATGGCCCATGAGGAAAACAAAGACGATCCATGGCATGAGGGTGCCATCGATATAGTATGAAACGACATAGGTCCCGCCTGCGCTGATGAGAATGGTACGAATTCCAGCATAGAGGTCGAACAAGCCAATTAGAAAAAAGAGCCCAATGGATACAATGTAGATGTTCTTCAAATTAGGCCTTGAGTCTGGTATTCTTTTCAAAACTGCAGCTAAGGGGTAGGAGATGATGAAGGAGAATAGAAGCTTGAGGTCGTCGACCCCTGCGCCGGTGAGTTTGGCGACATAGCCGAATGCTAGAATAGGTCAGTAAGGCTCACTCCGACTTTCTGCTGGCTCAGCATACGTGCGTTGATGCCTGGTATCATTTCTATAGCTGTCTTTCAGATTTCATGGTGCCCTACTGAGGAGGAACGGTTGCGCCGTGAGTGAGACTGCCTTTTTTTGTGCGTTGAGATCGTCCATGTTGTTTGATGCTCCGACGTCATGGGTCAACAACGAGGGGACCATCTGACCACTGGCATGCCTCAAGCTTCGGTTAGCCCCGTGCCTGCATATGGGAGCCACTAATTAGCGATCTGTAAGCATGATCAGTGGTCGATTGGAAGACCAAGTACAGAGGACAACAGACCAACAAATCAGTAATGGGCGAAGTGTGAACTGACAGGAGCTCACACACACGAAAATAGTGAGAGCAGACGAAAGCGCTCAGCACCCTCTTCTCGCCGAACGAGACACAAACGAGCAGGTGCATACCTAGCAACACACCTCGTCGACTGAATCCGCAGCTTGGAAGATCGCATGCGAACGGTTTCCTGCGTGCTTCTTCCTATGGCGCACGGCGCCTGTTCGGACTCTGCCTAGTAGCATACACTATTCAACTATGCTAAAATAAAGGACACACGCACTTCTTACCATGGACATCTCAGCCGCTGTTCAGAACTATGTCACAAAGATCGCTGGTACTGGCGAAGGAGCCGCGGCCTCGCAAGCATCTAAGATGAAGATCCTCCTGCTGGACAGCGAAACAGTATCGATAGTGTCTACGGCGATTACACAGTCGGCATTACTCAAACACGAAGTCTTCCTCATAGACCGTCTCGACAATCCTGCAAGAGAACGTATGCGACACTTGAGGTGTTTGTGTTTTGTAAGGCCGTCCCCAGACTCGATCCAATTTCTGATTGATGAATTGAGGGAACCTAAATATGGGGAGTACAACGTCTACTTCAGCAATATCATAAAGAAATCTTCATTAGAAAGGCTAGCAGAAGCAGATGACCATGAGGTTGTCAAAGTTGTGCAGGAATACTTTGCCGACTACAACGTTGTCAATCCCGACCTGATGTCTTTGAACTTGAATTACCCAAGGCACAAGCTGTGGAGTCACAGTCCAGATATGTGGAATACCGATGACCTGCAAAGGACGACGGAAGGTGTTCTCGCCCTTTTGCTGTCACTGAAAAAGAATCCTCTCATTCGATACCAGAAGACCAGCTTGATGGCTAGGAAACTTGCGACTGAAGTCCGTTACAACATCACTCAGGAGGATCAACTTTTCGACTTCAACAAGACAACACGAAGACCTGACACACCTCCAATACTCCTCATACTTGACAGAAGAGAGGACTCCATTACTCCTCTGCTTAGCCAGTGGACTTATCAAGCTCAGGTCCATGAACTTCTTGGTATTCACAATGGACGAGTTGATCTGTCTGAAGTCCCTGAGATTCGACCAGAGCTCAAAGAGGTTGTTCTAACTCCTGATCAAGATCCATTCTTCAAGAAGAACATGTACCAGAACTTTGGTGATCTCGGGAGCACTATCAAGGACTACGTCTCACAGTATCAGAGTCGAACCAAAACAAATGCCGAGATTACAAGCATAGATGATATGAAGCGCTTCATAGAAGATTACCCTGAGTTCAGAAAACTCTCAGGGAATGTATCGAAGCACGTCACCCTTGTTAGTGAACTTTCTCGCATAGTCTCGAGAGACCACCTCCTGGATGTCTCGGAACTCGAGCAATCACTGGTCTGCAATGATAACCACACTCAAGATCTCAAAACATTACAGAATCTACTCTCACAACCACACATTCAACCATCTAACAAGCTTCGTCTAGTCGCACTATATGCTCTGCGCTACCACAAGCACCCTCAGAACGCCCTGCCTATCCTCCTTGACCTCCTCACTACGGTCGCCGACATTCCGCCGGCCAAACTCAGCTTGATACCAAACATTCTCGCCTATGCCTCCTCCCTCCAATCACTTCCGAGTGGTAGCTCCCTAATTCCTTCCACCGACCACGTCGACGGACCTGGAAATCTCATCAATCGCTTCCAAAAGACCCTCCTCAAAGACCTCAAGGGTGTCGAGAACGTATATACTCAGCACATGCCCGTGCTCAGCAACACCCTCACCTCCCTCATCAAGGGCCGCCTGAACACGAACACGTATCCGTTCCTCGAGCCAGAACGTGGAACTAAAGAGAAACCGCAGGACATCATCGTCTTCATGATTGGGGGTATCACCTTTGAAGAAGCAAAGACGGTAGCCACGATTAACGCATCTGTTCCCGGGGTCCGAGTCGTACTAGGTGGAACATCAGTGCACAATAGTCAGAGTTTCCTGGAGAGTGTGGAAGCGACGGTTGCTGGGTGGCCGGATCAGCCTGCTGCTACGCCGCAGGCCAGGCTAGGGAGGGCAGTAGGTCGATAGGTGTCTATCATCGAAAATACAAGTTCTTTCCCCACAGCTCATTCTTCGATATCTCTCCAACTGTTTTCCTCGTCTCACAACGGGATCAACGCGCTAATGATCTAGCACAGCCGATATTAGAGCTCTTTGAAACTGCATCGCCAGCCGCAGCAGTCTCATCCATACCTACACTTTGCCGCGCTCAAATATCTTTCGTCAGCCAGGGTGTTGTTGGTGGAGGGAGGTTGGTGTTGATATGGAAAGCGTGCTGGCATGTCTGGCTACAACAAGGCTTGACTCGCATTATCGCTGTGCTGCTCAGGTATTGGTGCTGGTGACTTGTTGAGCTTCAGCCTCAACGTGAGCACAGAGCGACGACTGATATTCCTCACATGTAATCGCATGTAGCTATATCTTTTCACCTAGAACAATAGACCATCCTGTGCATACGTCGTGCCTCATTCACCACTGGAATAATATAGCAGCTTAAACAGAATCACCACGTGCACTGAGACTTCTTACTCAAAGTTTGCGAGTCAACGAAGTGAACAGTATAAAAATGTATTCCAGCAATATCTCAACGCAAGACTTCACGTGGTGAGCTTCAGCACGCAAAGCAAGCATGGAGCGAGCGAGCCGGATTTCGAACATGGATTTCTGGGTGTTAAGTAATATGTGATGACACTTCAATTGATCATGAGCAGAAGAGTGCAACGACATCGTCTATCTGCTAGCGTTGAGCCTCGCAAGGTGCGAGCAGCAACCACCTCAGCAGACGACCTCAAGTTGTAAGGTATTTAATTCCGATCATTACACGATGCTTCTCGGATCTATTTCGCTCCGACTGGATCATTGCCACCAATGCTATATTCTATCGGCCATGATTCGCCTGGAGTCGTATTCCGATCGTAAGCTATTAACCTATATTTGCCCAGACTGACCAATGAGAGACAATCATTCGCGAGCATAGAAAGTCTTTCCAAAAGTTCCAAATCCCGGAACTATAATTGCGATCACGCTTTATCACAGTGTGTATTATTAACAAGCTGTTCCAGAAACCTGTTTCCCGCTATAGCGTTCCATCTTCTCGGTAAACTCTGTCGAAAAAGGTGTGGTTCATCTTGCAGATGTCAACTAGTAAAGTCAATCTAAAGTTTTGGAACTCTGCGTGTAAAGCTTCAACAAACCGTTGGCTTAGTAAGAATATATTGAATCAGGCGGATTGAGATCTGCCCATGCGATGCAAAGGACGATGCTGCTGTGCGAATAGAGCCGTCATGCTCTCCTAGCCCATGCCACTGCCTGATCACCCGTGCTCATAATTCAACAAGTACGGTCTGTTGCCATTTAAGCAAATTGTCTTTTGCGATGGACAGTGCCACTTCCTCTGAGCTGACGAGACTCTGCATCATAAGGAACGTTCGCAAACGGACATTCTGCCTTGTTTGGAACGCATATCCTAGACGTAATTCGAGACCTCAGTACATCCACTTTCGCGGTGTGACAGTTAGTCGGTTGGTATTCGAAACACAAAAACAGCGACCCGCATATGTCATGCGTCAAACAAGGATCATAGATGCTGTCGGAGCTGTCGAGATCCTGCACTTATGCACGATTTGTAGAGACTTGATCCCACCAGGTTAGTGCCAGAGATCCTGCACATTAAACGCTAGGCGAATGCCAAATCAGACATCAGCAAAGATTATTTAGACTGGATATTTTACGTCGTGCTTCGATATTGTGGAACGTTGAGCATCGTGTTGTCTACGAAGCTCATTCGATTTTGGAGCGGCAGTAGATCTGTGATCGGTGAGCCCACTTTACTCGTCGCTGCTTGTAGCTCATGAAGACTTGGGCAGAGGCGGCAGTGGTTGCTTGACAGCTTCCAGGGATCATTGTCGGGACCATGACCGGGATCCGTGCGGAGGTTCTTCTTTCAGCGCGCTGCATTCGTTCTCCTGTTCTTGTTATTGATGAGCGATTTTTATGACCGCATCAGTATCCAGCAGTGGCCAAGACCCACCAATGCAGAGATATTGCTTCTTGCATTAACGTAACCAATGGTTTCCTGTTCGCTTCGTAGAGGTGCTGGTGTGGTCCTGTAAGTGCTCAGGCACACACGAAAAATTGTTTCCTTCGCCAGATGTTCTAACATTACCGTGCCTGATGCTGTAACCAAGAATGGCTGACTCAATTCAGGCAGCACATCATTGTACGATACTAGCTCTACCTAGACAGCTCTCCTCTCAGCACACGATCCATCCTCGAATGGGCCGTCACACCGCCTAGAAGCGCCTTCGAATATGGATGGGTAGCTCGGCTATTAGTGGTGGAAGTGATTGCGTGCGCCAATCGACATGGGAATTTGGAAGAGTACTTCGTTGGTTGACTCTCGTCTCGAGGATTTCGGACCAGTAAGAATCGGATGACTAGACTGTGCATTAGTGGTATAGGTTAGTCTTGCTAATATTTGCAACAGATTATGTTTGCGATCTGGTTCCTGCAATATTGCCGACGATCTGGGCGCACATTTCACAGTCCCTGATAGTCACAACTCGACCTTCTAGAACAAGGTATCGCAGCGTGGTATCTAGGCTGAGGGAGACTGCGACACCAGGGGGGTCCAGCTTGTACACGACAGCTATTGAGTAATGACGCGTCCACGTAAGTGGCTGCAAAACCATCAGCATCGCAGATCTGTTGCAATATTTCCATATCCACCACAAAGCAAAGAATTGGTAAGCTTGAGGAAATGCTGTACACGTTCACCATTTCCTCTCGGGCAGGTGCGGAGGGAAGATATTGCATACGTGAGTGTGAACCCGAGCATCGGAGCCATGGAAGGGATGACACGGAATCAGAAAGGCAGGATTATGCCACAAGAAGTGCCAGGACTTGGAATTCGAGGACGCTGCAACAGCATTGGCGTAACGATCTTTGTCTCTCAAAAGCAAAGTCGGTCTAGAGGTGTTGATTAGCTATTGGGGGAGTGAAATAATTACATAAGAGCTTACTTGCAGTGACATGCTTTCAGGTGGAACACCTGTTAGCAAGGACGGTTGCATTATCTCGGATTCAAGTTCGTCTCATTGCTACTGCGGGAGGCTGGCTGCAGACAGTACATAAAAAACACATGCAAGCAAGATATTGATTGCAAATGCGCTTCGTCTCCAGAGACAGATTGTTGGGGGCTGGCAATCATCACCACAAACTCTATTCTGTGCTACTCCTTCCCCAGATTCGAGACGAACTCTGATTTCTCCCATGCCACGTTCTCAACGGCCAATCATTCCATCAACAACTTCGGCCTCCGATGGATTGAACGCTCACACCGCGATGGCACCTTGTGATCAGTCTGTCACATGCACATACTAACGCCCCGTCGCTGCATCGTAGACAACAAAGCGGGCACGTTGATGGAGTCAGTCAACAAAGTTTGTTAGGTCAAAAGTGTAATTTTGCTCAGTAGTGCAAGATTACTACATCTTGAAAATGCAGTCGGGCCTCAACGACCCGCGCTCAATGATACCTCCCATAATCGAAATTATGAATATACACATCCAAACATGACATGCAATTGACAATAGCTGAACAGAGTCAGCCACCCAGTGGGAATCATCTCGTCCTCCTATTCGAACAAACGAGTTTGGAGCTTAGCATCTAGATGTGTTCAATCGACAAGCTAGAGCACGAGCCGCATAGAGCCTATGCAACAGACTCGATCGCTGCAACGATCTTCCAGCTCGTCTGACTTCCACACGTACATTCCATGATCGTGCACTAATTGATTGAACAGTATAATACTGTAACTGTATCGGCAACGTATTTTACTTGATGGTATAGCATGCATTTCAATGCTGTGCTGGGCCATTCCACGTTCCGGTCATTTGCGTGTTGCTGTAGTATGGTGCAGCTCCTGCCGCAAATGAAGGTGGCACACCTTGTTGCGCATCTCTTCGTTCTTCATATTTGAGGCTTACAGGAGACTGCTGACCATGACGGTGTACATCGCTTGGTGCTGTGATGGACAGAATACTACCGTAGTGATTCGGTCGATATGCCATGGAATTCCTAGCATCCATATTCACCGGGCTCAAGGCTGATATTGGTCGGCCCATGCTGGTCGGGGGATACATGGATTGTGGTGCGCGATCCGGCACGGAGGTTGGGATCGAGCTAGCCGGAGTTGGCGGAATGCTTCTGCCATAAGCGTTGTGGTCATACTGTGCGTACTGTGGACGTTCTTGTCCCATTGACCCATGAGTCATGCCGGTCTGTAGGTAGCTCGGTGTCATACTTGGAATCGAGCTTGTGTACTGAGGCATAGGGGGTTGTGGCCCTGCCATGGGAGGATATGTTTGTTGTGGATAGTACATCTGCGACTGCTTGCCGTAATCATAACCTCCAGGCGCCATCCTGTACGCATACCCATTTTGACCCGAGAGCTCACTTACATCCTCCGTTTCTTCAAGAGGAGAACGAAAACTTTGTTTGCTGGTCAACTCAGGCCGCGGCCGAATGAATTGCAATGTGTCAGTCTGTGATGGTGCCCTTAAGTTTCCTGCCATGACGTCCTCGACATTGTAGTATGAGACCAGGTGATGCGTCACCCCTTGCACAGTCACACTCATTGTCTTCTTCACCAGTCCATTGATCTTGAAACCGTAGCTGTCGATCAGGCTTCCGATTAATTGCCTCTCTGCATCTGTTGGTTGCCTTTCGGTGCCGAATGAGCTGTTCGGACTCGACGCAGTGTAATCGGTCCTCTGTGTGGGTGAAGGGTATGGTTCTCCTGGTCTGCTAGGTCTGCGGTTGGGCTTCTTCATTGCGCGTTTCTTCTCTCCTGGCGGAAATGGTTTGTCCAGCTCACGGTAGACAAGGAAATTCCCCAAGATACGGGAAGGACTCCAGGTGACGCCATCTGTCCAGCGCTTGATGCCTGATGCATTCTCTTCGTATATGAAGACCGAGCCACTTCTGATCAGTGTGCTACGTTCTCTATCGTGAGGTCTTCTCGGTACGTGCGACAGATGGCCCTGTAAGCACGCCTCGAAGAGTATAAGAGCATCCTGTGTGGTTGATACATGACCATTGAATGTGGGTTGGAGAGCTGCACCACCGGACGACATATTAAGAGATCGGAATCAAACCTTAGTATCCAATATTGAACACTGCGCTCACGCAAAGGTACGTGATCGTAAGGTTTGTGAGGATTACCGAAGCTCAAGGTTCGACAAAAGTCAGAGCTTGAGATCCGACGAACAAGCAACAATGCGAGTTGATATGCTTGTTGTTGTAGGCCGGGGAATGCTTCGAGAGGATCGACAACGTTTCCCGAAATGGTCGTCTGATGTGATGCGTGCCGAGCACATACGAGGAGTGCGGGCACCACTATGTATCAGCATGAACGAATGGTTGGAAATCGGCGTGTCGATGTAAACGACTGTAATAAACCAAATGTCTACGACAGAGGGGTAGACTGGAACTTGATCAAAGAGGTATAAAGATACAGGCTGTCTTTGGCTCCCGGTTATTGGCTAACTCGTACGTGTTGACAGCCGTTACTGTATTGGCGACGAAAAAGATGCCACAGGGAAGGATGTGGTAGAAAGCTTCTCGAGCTTGTCAGGCGCTAACCCAGATGTGACAGTTTTCTGTACGCGTCGGTATTTGATACTGATGCACAAGCTATTGATGCCTACCAGATGTCTTACGGATGGACAATGTGGTGACGTGGAGATGAGATCAAGAACGGCCTGGACCATCAGGAATATTGGCTATGATTTTCCGGGTGCAGACGATGCACGATGCGCGCAGCTTGTTCGACGTGCTACGCGGCTTCTTTCCAGGCAAGGACCGAAGGAGAGGACGTTTCTTTCAGCTTATTGCAAGGTTCGGAAACATGCAATGGTGGAATAATGTGATGCTGCACTTGGAGGGGCCAACAGGGATCGAGACGCTACTGCACGACTTAGTGACCATTTTGAAAGAGCATAGTTGAAGTCTAAATTATGGATCTCTACTTAGCACAGAAGATCTGAAGGTACGCACAGTATCCACGTCTTGGGTCGATTGTTTATAAGAACTTGAAGCAGTTTCTGCTGTTGCTCGCACATGTCCGGAATTGGCATGCACGAGTGTCTGTCCTGTTGGAGTCCAATACAGCGTACGATTGCCAGAGCTGTAAGCATGTTTTGAGCAGGTAGATGTAAACGCTGCAGAGTGACCAAAGTGGCGCAAGAATTCTACTTGTTCCAATCGAGACGGTATTTCTCCGAATTATCAAGGTCGTATCCCGACATTATGACCTACTAGTAGTAAACAGGAAGGCAGAGTGTAATTATGCCTGATCATTTTGGTTGTGCCTGAGCGGCCAAGAAATTATGGATAGACGGTTCCCGTGGTTGTTGTGGATGCAATAACCGTATTCGACGACCATGATCGCTGCTCATCCTGCTGCTAAGTTCAACAGCTTTATGAGTATGAGTATTCAAGATGGCCGCTAGTTGCTCGTAGAGGAAGTTGGATTACAGTACATATGTGGACGAGAAGTTTGTCGTGTATGGTTTTGTGCCTGAAACTCTATCTGTGTAAGTCCTTGTTCTATCTTTCTGTGAGTATTGTGAAAGTCACGATATGGATAATATGGCTTGAAGGATCAAGAGAAAATTCGTCTGGGGATATTGGTAAGGTGCAGAAGCGCGAGGGTTTTTTTTCTCACTACCCGAACAATTATTCTCAACCTCAATATCAAATAAGACCGAGACTAATAGTACAGTCTTGAGAGCGGATGAGAAGGAAGGAGGAAAAGTCGTGACGTAGCAAATTAAGACCAATCGTTACACTCTGTGTTATTCAGACTTGTCTCTGTGAGGAATGGTTTTGCGAGGACCAGAAACCACAACACTCTCAAGCTGAGTGCGTTTAGCTGACTCGACTCGTTCACCGGTCGTTTGCAACAGGTTATTGTTTTCGCATGTCAAACATTCGTATCATGGTTCAGGTAGCTCACAAGACCTGGGCGGCTTGTTGTGCTGGAATTATCCCCACACTGACTAAAAAAAAAAAAGCAGCTTGGTGAAGCAGGCTCGTGTACTGTCGGAAGTTATTCGTGTTATTATGCGAGCGATATCGCTTTTACATCGGCGAAACCACATCGTATAGCGACGATGCAGCTGCTATCCATACAAATCGAGGCTGGTCACCAGCAGATCTTTACAGACATGCAACCTCAATACGAGGCAGCCTTGCAAGTTCGTGGTAAGCACAATCACATCCTCGGCTTCGCTGTGTCCTTGAACGCCATAATTAGTTCTCGGGCGGTTCGGGATGAGGTACTGCTAGTCCATCAGTTATTAAGCAGATGCGATCATCGTGTAGAGAAGCGCCCATCGAGCTTGAAGGCCTAGAACGGCTTGGCAACGTTCACAATCGCTTCAGCCTCAGCACGTCTATCCATGTACAAATACTGACGGCGTGTTGCATGTCTCACCATCTGATCAGCGAGATGCGGGTCCACACTCGGCAACACGCAAATCTCAAGACATTTTCAAGTCAAAAGTGACATCTGACATTTCCCGGGGTGTTCTGCGCAACAGTGTTACTAGTATTGTTGAATCCACTATGGCCACCTCGGCTATTTTGGCAGTAGATGAAATTCAGCCCAAGGCAATAGATTGACTTTCACCAATACTTGAACGACAGCAGCGATGCGAGCACCTGTCTTGGCAATGCTTTGACTACTACTGAGCTCTTATATCGCGAAGAACGATTTTCGCTTTGATTAAGGTGCTGTAGCTTGCTTGGTTATTTCCAAATAGTGCAGGAATCCGACAGGCTGTCACTTCGACTTGCGATGCTCAACAGCATTTTTTTCTAAAGCAAACCAAGTTCGAACACGATCCAGGATGCCCCTATGATTAGCGTGTCGCTCAAGGCGTGTAAAAAGCTGTTTGCTCTTGTCACTGTTGTATCTGCTCAGAATCCATTTTCACATTTTCCAATGATATCACTGCAGTGACCTTGTGGTGTCAACCACGCCTCCCGTGGAAGACGGCAGCGTGGCATGCACCCCAACCTGGCGCCGGGAGCCAAATCCGGCATTAGCGCCAAATCCAAGAGCCTTGAATTCGTGCAGAATCGGCTTGTGTGCACAACATTTTCATGAATAATAATGCCGGAATCCTATGTCTAAAATCAGTGCTTAGCGGCACCATCTCAGCTCATTTGTAAGAGATTTCGACGACGTCATCAGCTTCCCGTGTCGCATCCCCAAGTTGTAGTAGACAATGTTGTTTGTTGGATGCTCGACGAAAATCGAATATAATGCCATGCATAAGTCAACAACGGACAAGGAAGAAGCAGACATCTGAGATGCTCTTTCGAGAAAGCGGAGTGTCTGAATGATCGACGTACAAGAAACGGTTATGCGGCACCTTCATGCTGATCGCAACCCTGAATCTCTAAATATCTCCCCGGAAAGGGCAATACTTTCAGCTGTGCAACCTCCATGCCACTGAGATACACTACTTTCGTGGCGAGAGGTGTGATCGTAGCAATCGATCTTCCGTCCTGTTATGTAACACAAACGCATACCGACAAGAATAATTCACGTCTTCTACGTGAAGGCATGAATTGGCGATTCAACCCACTGACTCTTCGGGTATGACAATTTCCAGGTACTCGTACTGGCGGTCAAGTACAACCTCGAGAATCTCCAAGACTCCATGCACTAGTGAAGATTTGCGTTGCATTTCGCAAGTCGGCTGTATATCACAATGTCTAGATTCAATCTTCAAATATCGGAAAGGCGGACTGGTCTGATAGCGTGCACGCTGGGCGCATGATAGCTGAGCACACGAGGACGACTACCCCAAGTCGTTGTAGTGGTGTCCACCATCAAGCATCCAGATCATTGCCCGCCCATGGTCGGAGGCACATCGTGCAAATTCGGAGCTCAGACCAAGGTAGATGCCCCAAGAGGACAAGGTCTGGTCAAACCTCGTCGATGCTGTGTTTGGTGAGCTAGACATCCTTGCATGGTGTCACTTCAGTAGCGATACAACTTTGCGAAGACCATGTTGGCATTTCTCAGCAAGTCTGATCTAGCAGGATTACCAGGCGTATTAGCTCTGTCCCAAGCTATGAGTACTTCTTATGCATGACACGTCCTGATCAGTGGCATACACGAATCAAATATACACTTGATTGCCTACCATGATATTGGCTGGATCAAGTCCAACGAGACTCCCACCTTGTTGGTCTAATGAGGTTTCCTCATGGGCTCTGTCCTAGCGACTATGTTATTCAATGAACACAATGAGCAGCTCGAAGGGACAAGGTGTCGTTCCTCGTCTTGCCAGCGCAACGTCCATGAAGCTCTACAAGCAGCCACGAGGTGATGAAAGACCTCCTTCCGCATGCAGATCGAACGTCAAATGCACTTCTCAAGTTTTAACGCAAAGCCTGCAAAATACCATATCCAGGCATCACTCCTTGCAATAGTACAAAGAAGCTTCTACATTGCACATTTCTCGGAATATGATCACAGTTACATGTACCCATACCAGCAAATCTCAACTAAGAATGCATCGAGCTCCCGAGTTTGCAGAAGCAACCGATCTACCGGGACGGTTGCAAACTCAATACTGAACTCAAAAAGAACGAACTCGCAGAATTTGTGTGGAGGTATATATTTGACGTGGTACGCTCTGTGAGGTGCTATCCTTTGCTTGACAGTCTATAATGGTACGGCATAGTGGTCCGATCGTACATATTAGATGATGTCGACACGCTTTACTGATGCGATCAGCGACTAAACAGAATACTGTACATCTCAATTCCATTGATCGAAGTTCTGTACCTTTCAATACTGGTGACGCTTGCTAATCATTGAAAAACCAGGGATGTCGCTGCTGATCGAGATGTCGTGCTGCAGGATATTGTATTGGTACAGGGACATGTCTCGAAAACACCTCACTTAGTGATGGTTTGTTGGGCGCAACAGCAATATTGACTCGGCTTTTGCCCGCTGTCTTAGCGATGGTCGGTGTGTCTCGCCGTGCGCTTCCAAGCATGGTCGATGTGGCAGGCTTCGCTTTGTCCTGTCTCTGCATCAGGTTTGTCGCTTCCGCCGCTCGGTCTTTCATGTCCTTCAGTGCCCAAGGGTCGTTTGTAGTCGCGTCGCCGAAAGCCTCCGATTCAGCCAGGGTAATTGGAATGATGACACCGCTTTCCCAGTTCCGACACGTCATTTTCGGCTGTTTCGATTTAGTTTCGGTGGTTATCCTGCCCCTATGTACAGTAGACTTGTTAGTGGATCGTTCCGTCTCGGCACTTAATCACATGATCGGCATGCCGAGAAGGTCGAGACTCAATACTGTCGATAGTCACCACGCATCTAACAAATCAGGACGAAGAAGTAGCTGCGTCGTCCAGTGCACCCAGTATTGGCCGCGCAAGCACGTCCGTTACCCGGCCTTCTGAGCACCGGTGTGCTTGGCTGACTGCTGTCCAAGACCGATAAAGGACCGAGCGCGGAGCAAAGGATTGATCCGCCGAGCCTCCATTGCTGAGCTTCTTGGCACATGCATATTGATCGCGCATACTGGTCATTCTAGTATTACGGTCTCACTGCGCATAGCCTCGTTAGGGCTCTCACTACCCTGGCAGTTGTCATGCCTGCAAATTCTCAGGATGGGAAGAGTCGGCGCGACGACCGGCGAGACGCATAGAAAGAGAACAATTGCACTTACCAAGCACTCTCACTCAGGTTCGCTGAGCCCATATACGACCATCCGATGTATGTTTTCTCCATGCCGTCTTCAGACTTGACGAGCTTCGGTTCAGCGAAGCGAACGTATAAAATCTGCATTTTTCAAGTTAGCCGCCAAGGTCGATCGCTTGATTGCATTGACAGTGACCAGACGTTCAGGCTTCCGAGCTTGTGTATTGATCTGATCGTAGAGACACCAAGTTAGATAATTACAACATGGACTCTCACATTGCAGTATTGTGTCAATGCGAGTGATCGAGCCTGTACGCGGAGCATTGCTTGCCTATGTGGCAGTGGTCACACCGTTTCTGCACCTGGTGACGAGTATCTGCATGACATGATATACAGCCGTCCACTCGTAGAGTGACGCGAAAGCATGGCTGCCCAGCAGACACCAACATATTGCAACTACTACCACGGATCGTGATTTGGCAAGAGTGGCCTGTGATGTCCAAGCGCTTCCAGCCCGCAGAAGTCTGTTGAAACCCCACGATGACACATTTTGGATTGTGGTTGAGTCACCCAAAATTTTCGTCCGGAGCTTCACAAGACCTGAAGCAGACGTGCCACCATTGTGCTGAAGAAGCTTGATGCTTGTGTAGCCATTGCTCAAACGTTGTTCACACGAACTTGTCAATACTCTGATGGGCAGACAAGATATCGTCGTTCGACCTCAGAAAACCTCGGCAGCTTGTGATGGACCGAAAACCTTGCTACATAACCAGCGCAAGTGCCGAATTGAGTGTTGAATGTCGAATCGTGCTAGGAGTGACAAAGTGAAGAACGCTTTAAACGAGGGGAGCGCGACTTTGGCGTGAAAACAGGAAATTAAAACAACGCGACACATACCTTGCTATGTATCAGTATCCCATCTCCTTTCCCTCCTATGCAATCATGTAAGCATTCTTGAATGAGTTCGTTTGTCTCCCACCACTTCTTCTGAAAACAAATCGTGCTTGCTGATGCAGCGCCACCCGCAGACGCTTGCACTGTTTGATCAGTTGGGAAGTAAATTCGCAGATTCTTCCTGACTGTGACATCTAGTCCTATGTTATCGTTCACGGTTCCTAAGGCTTTGGTACTTGTCTTCGTCCTCGCCCTGCTGGCTGCAATCTTTGCGACGTCCAGAGTGCCACACGCCGCTTCGTACAGTTGACGGACGAAGGGATGGCTCAGGTTGCCGAGTGAGGAAGTGATAAAATCCAGTTGCGGTGGGTACGAAGGATCCGTTGACGAAATTGATAATCCTAAGGAATAGATGGCATCCGATAGAGACAACAAGCCCGTTCGTGCCAGATCGATTGATCGGTCAAGTGTGCTCAGAGAAGATTGCTGCGCAGCTGATATTGCATTTGCTCCAGACTTGACACGATTTGCGCCAAAAGAGTTGTCGGTTACGATCCCAGGCTGATTCACTTCTTTGATTGTCGCACTCAGAGCCTGCGACTGACTAATCGAGGCCACAAACCTCATATCCTTAGTTGCAGCAAAGTCGAAATGCTCAAGCTTCTGAAGGACATTGTCCGGTACCTCCATCGCTCGTAGCTGCTTCTTGAGTTCACTTGCAAACTCTGGCTGACGTTGTTCCTCTGTTTTAATTAAAACGCGTTGGCTTTCTGGCAAGTCAACGATATAGGCAACGTTCTCCATAACCCTTCCTGCACCCCAATCTGCAGGAATCAGGTTTGCAGATGAAACCACCAACCTACATATCTCACCTTTTTCACTGTCAGTCGATTTGAAGAACAATAGTATGAGTTTGCTATGCATATTGCCTCCTCCACCCAGACACTGGGGCACTACCAGTCGCACATTCGGAACTCCTGCAAAATCGGCTTGTAGTTCTTGGCGATGTTGAGCGCTGAATGCATGTAGTACGAACACGAAAGAAGTGCTCCTGGTATCAAAGTGAGGTAGAAGCCAATCGAAATCAGCAATGAATGAGGACAAAAGGGCAGATTTGAGCGTCAAATTTGGTGAAGGTGGAGCCACAAGATCGCGAAATGAGACTGCCGTCAGTGCAGTAGCCGAGTGCCTCGAAGGAGTCGATGTGAGTAGGACTTTTGGCTTAGCAAATGAGAAAGGGTTTTCGGACAGTGATTGGGAACTTTCGATGTTATCAGCTGGACTCGCACGACGTTGTCTCCGTATTGGTGGTGGTGAGACCGGCTTCGGGGTGACTATCGACGTGGTGATTTTAGGAGCAGCTGGTATGTTGAAGCTTCCATCTTCACTGACACGCTTACGTTTGAGACGCGCCAAACGATCTGCTTCCATTGCTTTGCGATCGAGCCCAAGTAGGCCTCCGTTACTTGCTGGTGTGACTACCTCAGTCGAGGGTTTCAGGCCTGCTTGCTCTAGTAGGGTGAAAGCGGAAGGCGTTGAAATCGCCTGATCTTGTAGTGACATTGCAATTGCTAGTTTAAGATCCTCATCATCCTCGTCCTCGACCCCAATATCAGGTACTGACCGTCTCGGATGTTCGTCGTCGCTGTCACTGGTCAAGTCGATGATTCCAGCCATGGTGAGGTTTGATAAGTAAGTCTGTTGCTGACCAATGTGATTGGCTCGTGACCAGAAAGAATTGAAAGCCGGGTGGCTTGTGTATAGAGTATTGGAACGTCGATGCAGTGTTCTGCTTGAGTGCCTCGCAGCAGACAGCGAGAAGACACAGGAAGAGTTACCTAGAGGCTTGACACGCAACGATCGGATCGCGAAGAAAGTGTGCATGTAGGTACTTTTGGATTAAGATGACACTCCCAGACGGACGTGTTCACTAAACGCGTTGGATGTGTTAACGTTGGCCGCTGTTTCGAACGCGTACTGTAATTGCTCAGGTGTAATTGCCTAGCGGTCCCCTACTATGTGTATAGTTAGGGGCCACATCTCATGCGTAGACGCCTCGAGATCCCCTAGAAGTGTCCAGCTCATGGGCAGAGGTTGTATACCGAATACATGAGAGTTACTAGCGGCTACTTACTCCAGACTCCGAGTTGGAGAACAGAGTAGCCATTTCCAGGCCATTAGGCCACTAAAGTCCTCACCACTGAAACATTTTCAAATACACGACACTGTAACTCTCTGCACTCCGCTGAGTACATGTCTAAGTTCTTGCGTCACATGCCTCGAAACTTCGTCCTGTTTTTGGTTCCAGGCAACAGGCAATGGTCTTCTGAGGACACTTGTTCAAACGAAACTCCTACCACGTTTGCTGACTCTCGACATGTCGAAAGCCAGGCCTGGTTCTCATGACGACCTTTTCAGCCACATATTAATATCGTTTTGACTTACTTAATAACTCCCACAATTCCACGATAGAGAACATCTGATCGAGTGAAGTGCTTACTGCCAATATGGAACTCTCCTTGTTCACTGCCCTGATCACTCTCCTCAGCTTGCTGATCACTCGTTCCGTGTCGGCTGGAAAAGTCACAACCCCGAACAATGTCCCCAAAAACGCAATCTTGTTGTCGAACGTCGAGTCCCTCACCCTTCGAGCTGGAAAGATGACTACATCAAGACGTGTTTCCGCTGTTCCACAGCTAAACTGCGTTGGTCCTCAAGAAATTTGCAAATTCTACACGGTGGATGTTATGCGATGTCAAAATGAAGGCGCAGATTATGATGCAGAGAATATTCAGTGGGCATGCAAGGCGAACTTGCCAGAAGAGTTCAAACTGGGAGGCACTGAAGTCGCATGCGAAGGTTATGCATCCAGTGACGACCCTTACGTTCTAAAGGGCAGCTGTGGGGTTAATTACAGACTTCTTTTGACGGAGAAAGGTGAAGAAAAGTACGGACGGCACAACCCGTCGCCAGGAAATTCTGATTCAGAGGGTCAAATGACTGGGTTCGCACGGGTTGTCTTCTTCGTCATCTTTACCAGCGTTCTTTTCATTATCGTTGCTCGACTGGTCCAACAATGTCAGAGGAACCCTCCACGACTCGGCGGCAATGCTGGACAAGCACCACGGTATGGAGGCGGAGGTGGAGGCGATGATGGTGGCAATGATGACCCTCCGCCGCCATATGACTCTCACAGCTTCAACAATCCAGGTAAGTATAACACATCCGGCACTAGGAGCTATGGTACTGCAGGCTCGTCGAGGAATGCCGGAGGTTGGAGACCTGGACCTTGGACCGCTGGGTTGACAGGAGCTGGTTTAGGTTATGCTCTTGGTCGCAATCAGAATCGAACACAAACTGGGACCAGATCGCCACCATCCAGGTATGGAGGAGGAGGAAGCTTCTTTGGTGATGGTGATGGAGCTGGGCCGAGTAACTCAAGGTCTTCAGAACCTAGTTTCTCTAGTAGTCGATATGAGTCGACTGGTTTCGGTGGCACATCACGACGTTGACCTTAGTTAATGAACTTCATTACACAGCTTCTACACCCTTCTTGACGTTCTGCGTTATCTTGCTCGACTTTCCCATTTCGTTTGAGGTTTTCCTTTTTTAAGATTCCCTTGACACTCACCCACACAGGTAGGGTGAGTGCCTTGTCTAAAGAGCTGAACTCAGATTACTGGACACATCATGAATTGCTATATGTGATATGGCGACGATTATGGTGCACGAGGAAGAAAGGACCGCAGCTCGGCCTCGCTACAGCCGCACTCGCCGCAACATGAAGCTGAGATTCTCATATCTTGACGTGCGAACAACGATGCCAACACTTCGAACTTCCTTCGTACCACCTGTGAACCCCTAAGAGTAATAGGGTACCGAAGACCGCTTTGTAGCACTCTAAAAAGCAAAGAACCCTCGATGAAGGACGCCTGCAGGAAGGAGCATGTAGTGGTGACGAGTGTGCTATGCGTCAAGACAATCAGTGTCTGAGAACCTGAATTTGGATAGAATTAGTCGCAGATAGCTCTACACTTGCTGTTGATTCAGGTAGCTGAGCTTCGCACAAGACTGAACGCCGGAGTAAACTTGTGTGGTAGGCTCCTTTGTAACAAACTTCACGAGCGACAGGCCTCAAACAGCGATCCGAAATATTGTCTGCTGTTGCATTTCATCTTGTGCAGGCGGAATTATCATGTTCAGGGTTCTTAGAGTTTCAGTTCTCTAGCGACAGCTAAATCTCTCGCTGACCACGATGAGTAGTCTGAACAGATGGTGTACCGTAGCTCTCACGACTGGAACCATCTGGCGGAAAGGGAGAGGGTTAGAAAGGACGTATCAGACGAGTCATGGCGGGCTCGGAATGCCAAGCTCTTCAAGACAACTTTCGCATAATCCCTCAATTTATGTCTCGCCAATTGCTCCTTCCCCCTTGGTTGCGTTCATAGAATGGACAAACAATTCATACTCTGTTTGAATCTGGGCTTATCACGAGCCGTAAGCCACAAGTTTCGCTCATCTTAGCATATGGAGTTTGCAAACATCTAGATGGATAACCACATGTTGAGTTTGAAGTGCCTCAAGCATCCCTTCGTCACCGAAGAATCACAGACCTCTGTTGTTTAAAATTTAGGACGCAAACGATCATGGAGTTCCATGGAAGTCCCAGTCGCTCAGTTGATTAACTCATCCTGCGACAGTAGAAGTGATACTCGTATACAGGTGAAGCTAAACAACCAGCTCTTTATTCGGGGTGATACTGAGCTTGAACAACCTTACACACTCTCAACTTGAGGCAAAAGGCCGAGAGCAGTTCTAACTCGAGCGAAGCGCTCAAATGACGATTGAAAACATTCTATAGCTGGACAACGAAGTTTTTGCCTGTGTTGACTCTCAGCCAGTTACACCACCCAAGCAGATGACCAACTGGGCATAGTACCAGCTCATCGAAGACATCGTTGTGGTCCGTTATGTGTTCGCAGAATGTTATAGCGAAGCAGTACAGGTACGAAACTCTATCTTGCAATCGAACTGACCTAGACCATACTGACTTTCATAAAGAACTGTTCTTCTTGAGAGGTCAAGAGAAACGTGGTGTTCGTGGCTAATCACTGATGGAAATTTAGTGAAGGGTTGTTAATGTGTGTGGGGATTCGATCAGATCTCGTATCAATCGTAAAGATGCAGTGAAACAAGCAGTTGTTGAGGGTCCTTCAAACACTTACAAACAGGTCCGACACTATGATATGTATGTTTCCTTTCCGAAAGTACATCGTTACAGCACCCGCAAATTGCTTTCCTCGAACTTGTCTCTTATTTCTCAAATCGCGCGACTCATCCTTTCATTCTCCGCAAGTCTCAATCTACCATGGCGAACACGCGCGAAGTTCACAGCCCACAAATCGCTCCTCCAGTAGTCATAGTGATTTGCATAGCAGGCGCTGTGGTACTGGTCATTCTCATCGCTGCGCTATCTCGCCTCTGCCGTAGAGTTCGCGCCGACGCCGACGAAGATCAGGACAACAAGGCTTGGAACCCTAACAGGCGGAACCCTGACCAAGACAAGTACATGGAGGGAGTTCGCTGGCGGACCAACGCCGAAATATGGCAGACAGCTTACAACGAAGATTACAGGCGAGGATGGTATCGAGATTTTATCGAAGAAAGAAGAATTCAACGAGATGTCGGATGGACTTCTGTGGGTCTGGACAGCAGCAGCGGAGGAGGCACTGTACACCCTCATCATGCAAGTAACCCTGCGATTTGCGCAGTCGAACTTTGAACTAACATACAGGAGCAGAGTGGAGAAGTTTCAGCGGAAGAGTTTCTTACCTATGCCAACGATAATCCTTACCAGGACCTGCTAGATAAGCGATCGAAGGAGACCTCACAAGGAAGCAATTTACCGACAAGATCTTCTCCTACCAGGAACCCACCAGTGATACGTCTTGACAACGTGGAAAGCGCTGTGGTACAAGGACACACAGACAAAGGCTATGCCAGTTCAGGGGACGAGCATATAGTCAATGATGAGTCTCAAGACGTCGTTGATACACATTTGCCTTCCAACAGTCTATACGTAGGTTGATTAACTCGTGGCCGACCTGACACTAACGCACGTTGCAGGCGCCGCGACAATCGAGAATGTTACGGTCGTCTTCTGTCTACTCTGGTGACGCACTCCTGCCTTCGAGTCACCTGCACCTTGTTCATTCTTCGTCAAAATACGCGCTTGGACAACCAGCCGGACCCAAAGATGCACAGACCGGCAATGGTGCAGGGCCAGAACACAACTCGCAAAGAGAAGTGTAAGAAGACTAGGAAATTATGGCAGCAGGCGAGATGTCGGGAATTTGTTCTGAAGTTGACATGTTGTTGTTGCTTGGAAATTTCAAGGAGCTGTACGGAGGCTCTAAATCTGTTGGCACATTCGGGCTGATGAGCGTACCAGTATATTCGCATTCTTCTATACTATGGAACCATGAAGTAAGCAGTCGTCGACCAAGACGAGCTCTGTTGATTGATACATCACAATCGTCACCTCTCACAGAACCGCGATCTCAGTTGTGCCCGCGACGTGAACACAGATTCCATGGCGGAGCGAATCTACGATAAATTGTGCGAAGTCAGACTTGCTTCTCCTAATAGCATCGTGTTTGTTACACGAGCTACATGGCTGCGCATCCCAGCCACTAATTCTCTCCTGTCAGATTGCACCGCACGATCAAGCAATATTGCTTTTGAAATTCGCGTTATTCACATCGATGAATCGATTGTGGTAGGGTCCACTGTGTGGACCTACTCGAGTACCATGATTCCATTGTCGGGTCTCGAGCTGAGTCTAATTAGCTCCACCATGAACGTGTTGAATGTTGCTATTCGACGAATGCTTGCGTAGAAGATAACACTATTCCCAAGAAGTATCATTATGGTTCCTACCTTCAAAGTGCCGAGCCAGCAATCGCCTCAATGCACCCAAATGGTTCTGACCCATGGATGTGAAAGCGGAGCTGGCCAGTTCCGCTATCAGTTCATGCACTTTTGCAATCGCGATCACCTTGTCGATGCGCTATTTACTCACCTGCTATCTCACATACAAGTTAACCGTCGCAATCACTTCCTTGCTGCTCTTTCCTCGAACATTCGCATACCGACATATGGTTCCAACTTCCGATCACATTGACCTCGAGTAACCATCACGAGCAGGTCCACAACCAGAGAACGCAACACCGACCCACGTCGTAAGCGGAACATGCAAATCAACTCAGAGAGCGCAGATAATGGACCGTGCTTGTCCTTGGAACAATTACATAATTCCTACCAGTAAAGCAAGAATCTCGTTATGTCACGACTACACCTGCGCGCTGGGCATAGTCCACCAGCGATGCAGAGCAGGCTGCACGTGAATCCTACTCTGATCGTATCCTGGTTTTGCACGATATTCTCCCTCGTTGTGATCCTCATCAGAGTGTTTGGGCGATGGATTCGAACAGAACGACTATTCAGAGAAGACAAAGTTATGTTGTCCAGCATTATACCGTTATTGATCAGGATGGCTTGTGTTCACCCAGTACTTCTTTGGGGAACTAATAACACTACCATCGTCGGATTGACAGATAGAAACATCTACCACAGATCGATGGGCAGTCGGTTGGTTCTCGCCAGTCGCATTTTCTACGCTTTGTACATCTGGATGGCAAAAGTCACAGTCCTGGAATTTGTGCAAAAGATTATCGCTACAAGTTGGACAAGACTCTACGAACGTGGCGCTCGTGCAATATACACCTTCCTCGGACTTTCTTTCGTTGCAGTGGTTATTTCAACATTGGTAGAATGCAGGCCTTTTAGCCATTACTGGCAGGTCGTCCCTGATCCTGGACCATCTTGCCGAACAGGCAGGATTCAACTTATCACAATGGCAACTTGCGACATCATTACTGACGTGGTCTTAATCGTCTTCCCAATACCATTGGTCATCATGTCAAGAATGCCCATGACGAAGAAAGTATCGATGGTGTTTTTGTTCCTTCTTTCATTGTTTCTCATCGGCATAACAGCATATCGCATTCCCAGTACAGCCTCCAGAGACTATAGCCAGCAGTTCCGGTCTCTGCTCGCATCGATCGAGATCCTGGCAGCGACTTGTGTAGCCAATGTCATTGTAATAGGGAGTTTTCTGCGGGACAAAGGTGTTAGGAAGGTCAAATATCGAGGCGGATCTATCGGCGAGAGTGACGGCGACGGTACTGAAGATAACATGCTGACCAGACCTGCAACAAGGCAGATTAAGCCATCTATAGCGCAGAGGCACTGGGGCAGCGACGAAGACCTGGTACGAGATTTCGGAGTCGGCCTCTCGGCAGATCTCAGACATGAGCTCGTAATGAATGGAACGGCACGCTTGGCGCCTATGGCAGAACCAGCCAACACTCCACACCACGAAATTTCAACCCCTGAGCCCACTATCAATCCTCATGGCCGAGGACTGCTCGATCCAGCATGGACTTTCCGCAAGGCATCTACGCCGCATAGGCATCAAAGAAGGGATTCTGATGCATCTTCAGATAGTGATATGTCAACTGATTTCAAGATGCGAAAACTAGAGCCTTACAAAGATGAGCCTTCTAGTCCTGCAGAGGTACCGGAAACGCCCTATAGGAAGATGAGCTTCTTCGACGTGGGTGGGTTAGTGAACGTAACATCGTCAGAGCAAGCCTCTGCGGGACAACATACGAGGCGACTTTCACGGTCAGGTCAAAACTTCATCGCGGACATTGGGGGACTTCTAGGATCTCCTACCACTGCCCAGCGTCCAGACGATTCATCGACAAGTTCAGGCTATCGCTCTTCGAATTTGCTTTTGCCCGAACACGCGATCAGAGAAAGACCAAGGTCACCAGGCCATGGTGTATCGCTGGTTCAGGCACTCCAAGATACGCGAATCGACAACTCTTCACACCTTGTGCTTCATGAAGTGGGTGACCCCAACTCGTTAACATTCTCGGACGCTGGGAGGCTACTGAGGTGATGTCTGGTGATATATTGTTTAGCATGTCGGTTCCTATAGCGATGGCGTTGGTTGGTTGATGGTAGTTTAGCGATCTCATGCATGATTTCAAACATGTTTTGTAGACTTCAGACACAAGCTACCTCATGACCTTCATCAGCTGAGAAAGCTGCGGTCGCAAATGTCTACTCCAGCTGTACGTGGCATAGTATTCACGTATTTTTCAACGCTTCGAACATTTCACATAAACTTGGACTGACAAATAACTTTGTATGACAGCACTCGCTAATCTGTGGATCAGCAAAGGCTATGAGCCCCACAAATCTTACACCCATTTGGAGTTGTTCCTGAATATCTCCCGAAAAGTTTTGATGCACGATACTACTGTACTTATCGCGGTTTCACTCTGCATCATGGTCTCGAATCCCTTTACCGATCCTTGTCCTTCATGATGCTGGTCATCCATGGCAGCGTGCCGCCTTTGTTAGTCTGAAACGAGATGACATTGCACACGAACTCGCAAAGATACCACTATTTCTACGTCATTTGATTGCGATCAGCAGATCGACCGGTAGCAGTTTCAATAGCGCTCACCCTACTGTTTGAGCAGCATTTGAGTTGCCAAACGTGGTCGCTCGCTGGAGTTCCTGCTGGCAGTGGTTGGCCGCGTGATACTGTCGTCTACTGGTTCGTTCCTGTCGCTGTTGCGACAGAACAGCTATCTAATCGTCCCCGGCAGAAAGGAGGCTGATCGACTTGGATCTACGATTGTGATCTCTGGAAGATACCGAACGTTGTTCATTTGATATGTAGACTAAATGACTTGTTTCTGCTTCGAAGAGGTAAGGCAGTGGACTTGCAGCATTTCAGACCACTATATCATTCTTGCATTTTTGAAGCACGAGTCTTGCGATGTACCAATAGCACAGTTCGTCTCTGCGTTTATTTCTTTCAATCACATTCTCTTGAACATGGTTTTCAAGCAGTTGCAGCTGGCTTGCAGTACCTTCCTACTGTCCTTCATCACATCAATCTCAGCTCAAGCCACGGCTACCTCTTCAGAGTATGGTATCGTCTCTGCAGCGGGCAAGCCTCAAACAACACAGTCTATTATATATTCGATACAAGGATCAGGCATAGCTGTAGCAAGCATCACCTTACCAACAGGCTCGAGTTCATCAGCCGCAAACACGGCATCTACGAGCGGAATAGTTCTCAGCGGCACAGGAGGGTCCTTGACATCCGATAAAGATCATGGGCTGTCAACGCCAGCTATCCTGGGAATTGTTTTCGCAGTAATCTTGGCAATAGTCGGAATTATCGTCTTCACGATTGTCGTGCATAGGAGGAGAAGAAAGGCGTTGAGTGGGGCGAAGAGGAAGAGCATCATGGATGTGGAGTTCGCATCCCCGAGAGTCCTTCCGCAGAATGTGACCAGGGTCGAACCCAACGTCGAGAAGACACCCAATGTTGGTTATTTCGACGTTGCAAAGCCCTTACCTGCTGTGGTCCGCACATCCATCCCAGCCCAGAAGGCTAGTAAGCCGCTTGAAGAAGACCGACTATCACGATCCAGTACCATCATCGCTGATGCAGCAGAGATTGCTCAAATCAACCGCCAAGTGTCTACCCATCAGAGAAAACCGAAAGAGTCTCGAGAGGGTCAGAGACATCGTAATGCAGCATTGCAGATATTAATCACTAACGAGCACAACCGCACAAGTGTGCTACCGTATTCGCCATTGGCCTCACATCGCACAATATCTGTTGACCTGGAACCAGGCCTGCCACCACGTGTGCAGTGTCCGGATGGAGACGGAGATACATCTGCCAAAAGACCATCAAAGTTGTAGAACGTATCCAGTTTTCATATGTGCTCAATGGAAGAACCACCAGACATGATTCAATACATAAACTTTGTGTCAGCAGCCTGACTTATTCAATAAAGCCCAAATTACTCATACCATGTGTTCTACATATAGATACATGCCATACTGGGACTCCTGATTACGGCAGTCACTGTCTTCGTCGTGAGCCGTGCTTGCCGCACATTGGATAGTGTTTAGCACTTGCCAAGACCTGCGATCCATCACTGACGTAGAAAGTGCATTGAAACGCGATTGTATTTTCCGAGTGAATGATGTTGTGTTCTCACAGTAGACCAGTCCATACAGCCCCGAAGAATAACTTCTAACCTCTTGGAAACGCTAACGAAATCTTCCCACCATGTCCACATGCTTGAACGCAATCTTCAAAGCTCATGTTGCAGTGCCATTAATTCCGGTCTCGAGGACTAGGATGCTTATGGCCGCTAGCTTGCAGGGGAGAAGCACTGCACTACTAGTCCTGATCTTGTCGGATTTCGGTTAGAACTCGAGCCGTATCTCATCCGCACCCGGCTTTAACGTCGTCATGACTTTCACTAAGACATGTGAACTTCTCGAACCAACGTGCCCTTTAGAAACTATGCGCTGACCAGGAAAAGGGCAACTCTCAGTCGGTGCCAACACTTCCGCTTCGTCCACGATTCGATGATCGCATCTCGTGGCCGCACTAACGCGTGGTGAAATCTGAACGAAACGATAGCAATGGAGCAGCATGTTGTTGGGTTGTGGTGTCTTGAAAGGTCTTGCTTGACGCTTCTAAAAGTTTAATGCTGATTTTACGGCTCGCCTTACACTTGTGCTCATATTAGTTAAAAGTTTGACGTCGTCTTTGGTTATCCCGTTTTGTTAGGACGTTGGTATGCGTTGCAACATGGCACTTATTTGAACACCTGCTCTCATACCTCTCTTTGTCGTCGTACTCTACTGATCCAGAATAGCTGATCAGCATGGAGGAAAGTAGACTTCAACAACGTTTCACTCTTGCTGGGACAGGAAGCAGCCTCACTGGTCACTCTCAACCCTCGCTCGACCAACAAGACGCGTCTACCGAAGCAATTAATAGCCCCGTTGGCCTTCTTCACAAGGACCACGAAACTTTCCACGACGAAGTTACGGAAACACCGTATGATTCAGGTCATGGCCGGACAACGTACATCACACCCCAGGCAGGCTCTTCAAACCATAACCTCAATGCGGCAGACCAGAGAACAGACTATGAGGAGGATTTGCAAAATCAGGTCAGCGCTCCTTCAGAATCTCCAGCTGCTAGATCGACCACATCAAACACTACAGGTGCAGTCGTACCAATATCCATTTCGAATGAAGGACACAGCCCGTCGCCAGAAGGAAGATCTTCATCAGATACACTAACATCGAAATCTGGCCCCAGCAAGACAAAAGCCGTAGACGGGTCGCCATTACTAGAAACAGCACGTCGACACAGTACGGCGTCCACCTCCAGTGCGTCATC
Organism: Lithohypha guttulata; assembly: GCF_036872675.1. NCBI lineage: Eukaryota > Fungi > Ascomycota > Eurotiomycetes > Chaetothyriales > Trichomeriaceae > Lithohypha > Lithohypha guttulata. The sequence goes on along the minus strand of NW_027042756.1, from coordinate 755,053 downwards.
TGACGATGAAGACCATCCCATGCAGGGCGACTTTATGCCCATCAAGAGTGCCAAGTCAAAGAGCGACCAGCAGCGACCGGGTCTATCGCAGAGGAAGAGTATTGTCACAGAAGAAGATCTCTTTCGTGTTCTGTCACAACGTAGAACTGCTGCTTCGGATGTCGATGCAGATGAGGAGCGGAACGAGGTGGAGAAGCTCATGTCACGCATGTTCGGTAAAGAAAGACAAGAACATAGTGAAGAAGAGAAAACCCGTCATTCAGGAGTCGTCTGGAGAGAGCTCACTGTGAAGGGTGCTGGATTGGGAGCAAGTCTACAACCCACAATTAGTGACATCTTCCTTGGTCCACCTCGCTTCCTCAGGAACCTGGTCACCAAAGGACCGAAAGCGGCTATCGGAAAGCCACCAGTCCGTGAACTGTTGTCCAACTTTGATGGGTGTGTGCGACCAGGAGAGATGCTACTCGTTCTCGGACGTCCAGGATCGGGCTGTTCAACCTTTCTCAAGACCTTTTGTAATCAGACCGCTGGGTTCGAGGCTGTTCAAGGAGAACGTACCTACGGTGGCACTGATTCAAAGCGTATGGCCAAAGATTTCAGAGGTGAAGTTATCTACAACCCCGAGGACGACCTACATTACGCTACGTTGTCGGTCAAGCGGACTCTCAGATTTGCACTGCAAACAAGAACACCAGGAAAAGAGTCCCGTTTAGAAGGCGAAAGCAAAGCCGACTATGCCAACGAATTTTTGCGAGTTGCAACCAAGCTGTTGTGGATCGAGCATACTCTGGGAACGAAAGTCGGCAACGAGTACGTCCGAGGAGTGTCAGGTGGTGAGCGCAAGCGTGTTTCTATCGCAGAGGCAATGATTACGAGAGCCTCAGTTCAAGGATGGGACAATTCCTCCAAGGGACTCGACGCTAGCACTGCTGTCGAGTACGTTCAGTCTTTGCGTAGTATGACTAACATGGCTCAAATTTCGACGGCTGTCTCGCTGTATCAGGCTGGAGAGTCACTCTACAACTTGGTTGACAAAGTATTGCTTATCGATGAGGGTCAATGTCTGTACTTCGGCTCTTCTGACGATGCGAAACAATATTTCATGGACCTGGGTTTCGAGTGTCCGGGCCGTTGGACGACAGCCGATTTCTTGACATCAGTTACGGATGAGCACGAGAGAAGCATCCGTAAGGGCTGGGAAGATCGTATACCTAGATCTTCACAGGATTTTGCAGCGATCTACAGGAAGAGCGACGCTTATCGTAAGAATCTTGACGATATCAGTGAGTTCGAGTCGCATCTCGAGGCTCAGAGACGAGAACGCATAGATCAAAGATCCAAGAAGAACAAGCAGAAAAACTATACGGTGTCCTTCCCTGCACAGGTTATGGCTTGTGCTAAGCGCCAACTACTCGTTACTATTGGTGACAAAGCATCGACTGTCGGCAAATGGGGTGGCATTGTCTTCCAAGGTCTCATCGTCGGCTCACTCTTTTTTCAGCTTCCTAACAACACTAATGGAGCATTCACCCGTGGAGGTGTACTCTTCTTCATCTTGTTGTTCAACGCGCTTCTTGCCCTAGCTGAGCAGACAGCAGCCTTCGAATCCAAGCCGATCCTGCTTAAGCATAAGACCTTCCAGTTCTACAGACCCTCCGCCTACGCGTTGGCACAAACTCTCGTCGATGTACCTCTGGTTCTGATTCAAGTCCTGTTGTTCGATATTATTATTTATTGGATGGCAGGTCTGTCAGCTACGGCGTCACAGTTCTTCATTTCGGTCCTGACATTATGGCTTGTTACTATGGTCACCTACGCTTTCTTCCGTGCGATATCTGCTGTGTGTAAAACACTTGACGACGCTACAAAATTTACGGGAGTGGCAATCCAAATCCTGGTCGTTTATACAGGCTATCTCATTCCTCCAGCACAAATGCATCCATGGTTCTCCTGGCTGCGATGGATTAACTGGATTCAGTACGGTTTCGAAATGCTCATGTCCAACGAGTTCTACAATCTTCAAATGGAATGTGTACCGCCTTACCTTGTGCCCGTCAACGGACCAGGAGTGGCACCCCAGTACCAATCTTGTGCTCTAGCTGGTTCTGTGCCAGGATCGACAACTGTGGACGGTGCACAATACATTCTAGCGGCATTCTCATATACTCGTGCGCACCTCTGGCGCAATTTCGGCATTCTCTGGGCCTTCTTCTTCTTTTTCCTTGTCATTACGTGCGTTGGTTTTGAGAGAATGAAACCCAATGCTGGCGGAGCAGCTCTGACCATCTACAAACGAGGTCAGGTACCTACTAAGCTCGAAACAGCTATCGAGACTGGTGGACGTAAAGGCTCGCCAGATGAAGAGAATTTGGACGAAAAGGCTGCCACTGAGAAGCAAACCTCTTCCGATACTGAGTCTCCGAGCAAAGACAAAGAAGACGACGAAGCTATGCAGAAGATTGCGAAGAACGAGACGATATTCACCTTTCAGGATGTCAACTACACCATTCCGTACGAAGGAGGTGAACGTAAATTGTTACAGAAAGTTCAAGGTCTGGTACAACCAGGAAAACTCACTGCTCTTATGGGTGCCTCAGGTGCTGGAAAGACAACCCTACTCAATACTCTGGCGCAACGAATCAGCTTCGGTACGATCAGTGGTGATATGCTTGTTGACGGACGGCCACTACCGAAGAGCTTTCAACGAGCTACTGGTTTCGCTGAGCAAATGGATGTACATGAGCCTACAGCGACAGTTCGCGAGGCCCTCCAGTTTTCTGCTCTCCTGCGACAACCACGTGAGGTCTCTGTCGAAGAGAAGCATGCCTATTGCGAGACCATTATCGACCTTCTCGAGATGAGAGACATTGCAGGTGCGACCATAGGGATTGTTGGTGAAGGTCTCACTGTAGAACAGCGGAAACGCTTGACTATTGGTGTCGAGTTAGCTTCCAAGCCTGAACTTCTGTTCTTCCTCGACGAACCTACCTCAGGCCTCGATTCTGGCGCAGCTTTCAACGTTGTACGATTCTTACGGAAACTTGCTGATGCGGGACAAGCGGTCTTGTGTACTATACATCAACCGTCAGCTGTGCTCTTCGAGCACTTTGACGACCTCATTCTTCTGAAATCTGGCGGACGAGTCGTGTACGCTGGAGAGCTCGGCAAAGACAGTAAATATCTTCGCGAATACTTCGAGAAGAATGGTGCTGACAAGTGTCCACCTGATGCCAATCCTGCGGAATATATGCTCGAGGCCATTGGTGCTGGAGACCCAGAGTACAATGGACCTGACTGGGGTGACAAGTGGTTGGAGAGTGATCGCTACAAGCAACAGACAAAAGACATCGAAGAAATCATTGAGAAGCGTAAGAATGTCGAGCACAGCAAGAACGTCAAGGACGACAGAGAATTCGCCATGCCACTTATGACCCAGACTATCGCGGTTACCAAGAGAGCCTTCACCTCATTCTGGCGAACTCCAAACTACATTGTCGGTATCTTTATGCTGTAAGTTTGTTTCCCCTTGGGAGTGTATTTGCAGTGGCTAACCTCCGACAGGCACGTTATGACAGGTCTCTTCAACACATTTACCTTTTATCGTGAGTCTCCCTCCACCAAGCTTTCCCTATCTTTACACAGACTTACAATTTTACAGACCTTGGCTACGCCTCAATTGATTTCCAGAGTAGACTGTTCTCGGTGTTCATGACCCTCACGATATCACCACCTTTGATTCAACAGCTTCAGCCAGTCTTCCTCCACAGCCGAAACATCTTTGAATCCCGAGAAGAGAAGGCCAAGATTTACAGCTGGTTCGCCTGGGTCACTGGTGCTGTTGTTGTCGAGATACCTTATCGTCTCCTTGCTGGTGGCATTTACTTCTGTTGTTGGTGGTGGGGCCCTATGGGCTACCGGACATCTGGCTTTGCATCTGGATTTACCTTTTTGCTGATGCTGCTGTTCGAGCTCTACTACACCGGCTTCGGGCAAGCAATTGCTGCTTTCTCGCCAAACGAGCTTCTGGCATCACTCTTGGTAAGCGTTCTACACGATTTCTCCATTGATAAACTCACTAACATTACCTAGGTTCCTCTGTTCTTCCTCTTCGTCGTCTCCTTCTGTGGTGTCGTTGTACCACCACAACAACTCCCCTACTTCTGGCGCAGCTGGATGTACTGGGCATCACCGTTCCACTACCTCCTCGAAGCCTTCCTCGGCGTCGCCATCCACGACCAACCCGTTATCTGCAACACCAACGAATACGCACGATTCACAGCACCGCCCGGCCAAACCTGCCAAAGCTATACTCAGCAATTCATCTCTCAGTCCGGCGGCTACGTCCAAGTCGGCCTAGACGGAATCTGCGAATTCTGCCAATACGCCAACGGTGACGAGTTCGGACGTGGCTTCTCCGTGTTCTACACTAATAGATGGAGAGATTTCGGTATTTTCTGGTTGTTCATCATGTTCAATTATTTTGTGGTTTACCTTGCCACTTACTTGAGATTTAGAGGTAAGAATCCTCTCAAAGGACCCATTCAGAAGGTCATGGAGAAGATGAAGAAGACGAAGAAATAGACAGATTAGACAGATTTCTGGAGGATTAATTCTGGTCAATACTTGACGTTTTTTTCTGAGCGATAGTTACTATTACCACTACGTAATTACACGAGATTTATGAATTGATAGAGCACGGTGGTTTAGAAATTCGGCAGGTCGTTCTGCCTATTACTTCCTTCTTTTGAAACAATATAGCTTTGGTGAGAAAATAGTTCATTTCTGCTCTCGCAATCTCTGATTCAATTTGTCTTTCGGAACGATGCTAATAGGCAAATACCGCACTGCAGAGAGTTGTAGTCGCTCAATTGTCGCTCCCATGTATACGAGTTGTGATTCGTTCGGCTGTATATGAGGCGGTCTAAACGGCCACTTACCGGCTACTTTGTTTGGCACTTCACGTTCAAGGGTATTCTGTAAAGATTCAAGTCTTCGGAGAACCACAGCGATAACCACATTCAAAGATGGTTATCGAGATAGACGTGGATTGAGTGACAAAGACTTGTTATTACTACGTATGTGTTGAGTCATATTCAAGGTAATACGAGCGTTGAGAAGTAAAAGGACGAGTCGAGGTTTAGCTTGTCTATGAATAAAACTGGCAAGACTCGCAAACTGCGACTGGTATTAGTTTATAGAGGTTCAAAGTTATCAATACGCATGCTGTTGCTGCTTTGCTCTCCCAGAAACGTGATACCAGACAATTGACAGTTGTGAACAAATTATGCTCTTCCTTTGCCCGTAGTAACATGCTTCAGCTGAATATCTACCTGAAACCGCCCACATAACCAGTCAACTGATCGAAGTCCTCCAAACTCATTTCCGGAGCGTTGTCCAAGCTATCGAATGGATTGACCGAAGCAGGCATTGGCTTCTGGCTCTGCGTCGTGTTGTGTGTCATGGTGAAACCTAGGTCAAAGCTAATCGGTCCACTGGGCTGTGTACTGGCTGGAATGTATGGAGCATTTGTGTGCATTCCTGACCCAGTATGCGCAACAGGGACTGAGGAAGAGAGGCCGTCGTCAAAGTCCATCTCTCCGAAAGCGCCTAGGTCCAGCTGGCTAAAGTCCACAGCATCGAAGTCAAGCTCCATGGCAGATGCATCTACTGGAGCGGGGATACCATGGGGTCCATTGAAGTTGTAGAGATCTTCATGAGGCGTGATTGGTGTACTGCCGTGGTGGGAACTACCAGGTTGCGAAGTGCTCGAGGCCCGTGCTAGTGAGCAACTTCTTTCTTGAATACCTGGCAGGCTCAAAGTAGAGTTCCTGTGACCGACGCCGCCATCAGTAGGACACGGGCCGCTATGTGATGGTACTCGTGTATTTTTGACCTTTAAGCCACCCTTAATAACATAGGGTGCTGTAACGGGCACATCACGAACGTTGCTGTACTCGCAGTCGCGCGTTCCGCTATTATTCATTAGATCATGCTCAGCCTTGAATGCATCAAGCCAAATCTGATTGTCGGCCATTGTCCAATCCCATGGATCGGCATCTCCATAGATAATCACGCGTGCATGATCTTGCATCATCTTATCCGTCGGTACAATCCCAATGCTGCCCTGCTCAGTCACGTATCTAATGAGTTCCTCCTCGAGTCTGTGCCAGCAATTACTGTCTTTCGTAATTTGATCAACCTCAATCTTCTCGCAATGAGACCAGTCGTGATCGTTCCCGTTGTCCTCAGACATGTCGTTTGTGCTTGATGTCGCTGTACTTGTGTTTGGCGTCGTTCCTGTGTTTGTCGGGCTGAGCTGGACTTCTCTGTTCGACAATGTGGACTTTCGGACTTCTCGTGCACGATATGGGTTCATTGTACTCCTCTCGTAACCAATGAGGTACGGTGGAATTGCGTTCTCGACGAGTCGCTCAACATATCCTTCGAAACCGTGACCACCGCCCCAATCCTTCATGTCTGCACCATTCTTGAAATGTGCTGCTAGGTGATCGGCTCGTGATTGCCAGCTAGTAAACAGCGACGGACAGAAGCCACAACGACTCTTGATTTCGAAAGTTGTGCTCTTCCATGTGTCCATATGTGGATCGTACCTGACATTGTGCATCAGCCGCAGGTGTTGCCTGAGATGGTCTTTTCGATAGAACGTCCGCTCGGCTACTGTCTTTTCATTACATGTCTGGAAGTTGTGCTGTTCGAGATGCGATGGAGTTGGCGACAACTCAGGGCAGAAGACACATTGATGAAGTCCAGTCGTGGGATCAATACGTGTAGGGCCCATAGGACAGCAGGTCCATCTTTCCAGAGCAAGGTGTAAGGACTTCTCATGCCTTTGCCAGTCGTACTTCGAGGAGAAGGCCTCTGTACAGAAGGTGCATTGAAATAAACGCTCCTTTCCTCCTGCAGTGCTTGTATTTCTTTCCTTCTTGCCATTGGAGGCTTGGCTATTCGCTAGAGAATTGGTTCTGTGATGTAGGAGTGGAGCACGTCGGCGTCGACGACGATCTTGGGACGAGGCGAATGACTGCTTTGAACGATGGGATCGAGATGAGGCGAAGGAGATTGAGGAGTTGGTCGAGTCTCTAGTCTCCAAGGACGATTCAGAAGGAGGTTGAAACATTATTGACAGATCGGAGGAATCGTCTTCGCTCGATGCTTTCCGAGAGGATGCGCGTGAGTTGCGTAAGGAGTTTTGTAGAGATGTCGTTGGTCGTACATCAGCAGGCAGAAAGTTGGGACTCGTAACAGCTCTAGCAATGTCACTCATGGCAGCAGGTTCGTGTTCTGGCGGCGAGCACTTCCATCTGTCCATGGGTCCAAGGTTCTCGTATCCTGTATTCAGAAGGGTTTGTGCAGGCACATCAATTGCACCAATGATGGGCGAGGCTGGATCAGATGGTGGCCTTACCTTCCCTCGTCGACGAGCGTTGGCAAGCCAATTGCTTATCTGGCTGCGCTTGAGGCCAGTAAGTTGCTTTAGCTCGTCTCGTTCTCTTTCATTTGGATATGGATGATCTGAATGCTCTGACAACCACTTCTTCAGTATCTTCACTGCATCGCGATGGAAGCGAGCACCAGATTTGCGACCTCGGACGTTATCGGCAGTGAAGGAGTTCATAGCAGTCCTTCTCTGTGTCATTGGTCCATGGCAGACCTGTTCGTCCTCAGCAATGCCAGGGAAGGTGGATATATACCCATCTGGCATTTTTGCGTGTGTAAAGCTGCACTCACGGTAGAGTGATAGGCATGGTGTACAGCCAGTGATCAGCATACCTCTGGATGCCAGATAGCAGTCCATGCCCATACGAGCGCACAATGTGCAGGGTGTCTTGGCCTTGAACATTGGATAATCAGTCTCAAAATCGTTCTCCCATCTCACGGCTTCAACTTCCCGGTCGTTGATCAGTTTCAGAGTGACGGTACCTGATTCAGCTGTTTTCTGAGCAGGAAGAGTTGCTGATTTGTCGAAGAAGAGAGCATCGAAGCACTCATTACTCTCCGTCTGAGTGGTGTCTCCAAGCATTGAGGACAGATCCTCGCCCAGGTCAAAGGGCGGGATAGTTGCTTGGTCAAAATCAAAGTAGTTGTCCATAGTTGCGGCTCATGCCAGTGCCGATAGTAAGCGTGACACAAGGCGTCAATGTCGAGCACAGGGCGCCAAATCTCTTTTACCCGGACAAGACCAATAAGTAGAAGAAGCAAGACTTTCCAGCCTTCCAGAAGAAATCTACTTCAGGTATATCGAATCTCTTTGGCTCAACATGCTTGACGAGGCTCACCATGGGAGAAGTTGATGACTCCAAAATGGTACCACGCCCTCTCAAGAACAGAGTTATTCCTCTAACAGTATAGCGGTCAATCATTACTCAGCATCTGAACCAATGAAGCAAAACTATCTTCGATGTGGGGGTGCCATTCCTGGGCTTTCCAGAACATTTTCCGCCTGGGATGTGGACAAGCAAGAAGAACAGCCAATGGAGGGTACTCTTTCTCCACCAGTCCACTTTTTCGCGAGCAAACAGGCATTTCCCTCGGTTACAAGCCCTGGAGTAATCGATTAATCTTGCTGGTTGCGGAGATGTTCGTGATGCTGACACACTAGCAGTAGCGAATGGTTGTAGATAGAGAACCTGACAGGCTTGACGAAGTTACAATCTGCATGGACCGTGCAGATATCTGATGCTGGCACCAGATGCAGTACCCGAATACGACTTGGAGTACACGCATGCACGTACTTTTCGCAGGGTTTTTGGCACCCAGGCATTGACCCTTTCCAGGCAAGAGCAGCCCAGACTTGCAGAGTCACTGTTTCGCAAGCATGTTGCAGTAGCAATCTCAAAAGGTCGCCGATGTTCGGAAGTCAGTCACGAGTGGTGCACCTGCCATTATTCGGGCTCAGGTACAGGATATCCTACTCAAGTAGCCACGCTGCAGTTGTGAGCGTCCAAGAATAAACGCTAATCGACGATTTCATGCATGTGCAAACTGGATACTGAAGAACAGGGTCAAATTTTCCATGCAAACTATATCCATCAATGTAGTCAATGCTTGAATAGAGGGTATCTCAGAGACCAACGTGCGGATCACTATCGCTCAAGCCAATGTGCTAAAGTACCAGTACTCACTCCGGGTTCATAACTTCGTTGCAATATCTCTTTGTTTGTATAGCCATACAATCATTCATACGCTCCCTCTTCATCAGCGTAAGCAGCATTATCCTCTTCAAGCTCTTCTTCGACCTCTTTCATGGCCCAGCCTTCAAAAACTTCGAGACCTTCTTTCACATGGAGTTTGAACTTCACAACATCTTCAAGTATCCTTTCGACACCACCGTGTAGCTCGTCTCTCACGCGATCAGCTTCTTGAGTCATGCCCTCCCATACGATTTGAACTTCCATCTCCTGCTGCTCGAGTTCCAGGACTCCTTTTTCTAGGCCATCACGCATCCTGGATAACTCCTTCTCTGTCTTTTCGCGTTTTGTTTGTGCTTGTAAGTTGATGGTCTTGTGATCCTCTTTGAGCTGATTATACAAATCTCGTTGATTGTTGATCTTATAGCTGAGGTTCTCAATCTCAGATTGCTTCTCGTGAAGCACCTCCAGGACAGAATCAATTAGATCTCTGTCGCTGAGCGCATGGTCAGTAGCTAGACGTCGACGCTCATTTATTGATTTACGTAACGATAAGAGTGAGGTACGGATTGTCCCTCGAAGATCCGCCAAGTGTGGTGGAAGGAGAGTATGTGGTTGGTATCCAGTCAATTGACCTGCTAGCAGACGGTCTGCCTGTTCTTCGTTGTGGGAACGGCGCGAAGGCTTCGGTGTGGATGGTGCAAAGCTCGGTGTATGTTCTGTGAGCTGCAAGACAAGCTCGTGGTCTTGGCCTTTAGCATAGGCTGCTGTAGCCGGAATGATGGAGACCTGGTAGCCAAGAGTGTTGTATCGCTTCACGACTGCTTCGAGCTCCTGTAACTTTCGAGCAGTCTGGACCTCTTTCTCGAGAACTGCCTTGTTGACTTGGTCAAGAGCAACAGCAGCATCATCGCGACTTTTCACAAGTCGCTCTCTTTCTGTATTCATGCGATCGATATCCTGGATGTTTATGCCTTGCCGGTCAACTTGCTCCTGCAGAGACTGTCTGTCCTGTTCGACTTGTTCGAGATCCGCCTCTGTCTTGGAGGTCTCTGTCTCTAGAATTTTCAATCTTGAGTTGTACTTCTCGATCTTTGCCTCAACATTGTTGTTATAGTCCTCAAATTTCTTCTTGTCATCTTCCAGGATCTTGAAATGCCTGTCCAACTTATCCATATCTGGCATCTCGCGCTCAATCTCCTCGATTTGCGCTCTGAGTTTCTTGTTCTCCTCTTCCAGCGTCTTGAGGTCTCCCTCGTATTGTGCATTAATTCTCGAGAACTCCTCAGACATTGCCTGTCGATGTGGCTCCAGAGCACGATCGGCTGCTTCATCGTCCTCGTCAGGTGAAACCTGCAACCAATCCTGGTATGCAGAGAATAGAAAACGGAAAACAATGCGATCCCCTGTGACATCGATTCCAGCCTCGGTGCATGCGTCGTCGTATGCTCCTCTTGTAAAGTTGTCCAGCATTTGTGCTAACTGCATCATCCAATGGAATATTAACAGGAATTTCGGCCAATGCTGGGGAGTAATTGGAGATATGCTCGATTTCGAGATGTCGGTGCCGTAGGGGTATCTCAGCTGTTTGATCAGCTGTGGTAGGTCAACGTCGATATTCTTCTGGAATTTATAGCTCGGATCAATTCTCTTGTACAGCCACTGGAACATAAGGTTGAAATCTTGCTGAGTTGGAGAGGTAGTGGTCGAGGTCGGACGGAGAGTATGCTTCATTTCCACTTCGAAACTGTTCTGAATCAGATAATCATGCAGCTCTTGCGACATTCTTTCCCTGTTTGCCTTGCTAAGTGGTCTAGGATCCTGCCTCTTTACCGGCGCTTGCTGTGCGAAGAAGGTATGCGACCCAAGTGGACCAGCAGCCGAAGGTCGCGAGTAGATACTGCTTCGTCGTTGTACGCTAGCTGATGCAGGAGTGGTTGAGCCAAAGAGCTGGTTCGGTGCTAAGCTCTGTCTATGAGCCGAGACTGAAGCGCTGCCGGCAAAGGGATTCATGGTAGATCTTCGTACATTGGACTGTCCGATCGAAGTCATATCGGCGCCTGAGGATGAACGATGGAAGTTCGGCTGGGCCATAGGACGCTGTAGGTTCTGGATCGACATCGAACGAACATGAGAACCCGTATATGGCGCCCTCATATCCTGACTCGAGGAAGTCCCCTTCATAGCAGATGCAGGCTGCGGTATACCTGAGAAGTTTTGTATAGATCCTAGGGTTTCGCGCGGCCGGCGCACACTGAAGAGTCCTGTTGGTTGCGACATGATCGCGTGAGGGATATCTGAATAGGTCCAGGGTTGTTGTTGAAGCAGAATTACACAATTCCTTGTCGCAAGCGTGCTGGGCTAGGTCACGTCCAAACCACTTCGCTGTCTGTGTGGACGTGAGGACATTGTTGTAAAGAAAGCTCAACTTTCGCACATGTCAACATGGTTTGTTTACATCTGTTGTCAAGGGCTGGCATTAGCTTTCACGCTAATCTTGCGGCAGACCTTCCCGTTACAACTTTCGAAGCCTCGGCTTGACTGGACCGTCCAGCGATTATCACGTCCAACCATTCACAATGCTAAAGTCTGCGATAACTCGAATGTTCATGCCGTTTGCATCATGTTGAACCATTGCTAGACGCTCTGGGAAGGCTTCTAGAAGTGAAGGTGCGCCATGGCGCCTCGACAAGACCTGATCTCTTCGGCTGTGACCTTCCTGCAAGATGCCTCAGTCGCGTCGTCGCCAGTAGAGAAGCGGATTGAGTTTTTACGATCTAAGAATCTTACACAGGAAGAGATCGATTTGGCAATGGCACAGGCAACTGGCGAAGGTCCACCTCCTCTGCCAGCATCGAACCAACAGTATGCACCACAACAATATCAAAGGCCTCCGCCGGGCTATGCATATCCGCCGCCATACGGGCAGTGGCCGCAACAACCTCCGCCTGAACCACCAAAACGAGACTGGCGAGACTATTTCATCATGGCGACTGTTGTTGGGGGAGCATCATACGGCTTGTATGTGCTAGCACAGCGTTACATTAAACCCCTGATAGCACCTCCAACTCCTCCACAGCTAGAGCAGGATAAGGCTGCCATTGACGAGCAGTTCAACAAAGCATTTGCTCTGCTCGACACGCTGTCAGAAGACACCACTAAACTAAAAGAGGCGGAGCAGGAGAGAACCAAAAGACTTGATAGTGCCATTGCCGATATCGAGACCATAGTTTCCGACCTGAAGGCTGCAAATCAGAGACGTGAAGACGATAGTAAGAAGATGGAATCTGAAATCAAGCAAATGAGGGACTCCTTGCCGAGAGCTATTGACACAGTTAAGGAAGGCAGTGAGAGACAGTTGAAAGAGTTGAGCACTGAGCTGTCAAGCTTGAAAGCCCTGATGCAGAATCGCGCTGGATCTACATCAGCATCGTTCAATATTCCACGAGCACCCAAGCCAGACGTCTCATCTATGCCATACAATGCTCCTGGTGTACGCTCACCTAGTGTGAGCACACCAACCAGCGAAGTTGCTCCAGGTAGCTCAAATAACGTGACTGGCGTCAATGGTTCGAGCACAGTCCCGTCGTTCGTAGTACCTGGTGGAAGCAACCCGAGTACAACCAACACGGCCGCCGCAGCTGCGAAGCCAGCGAGCACGAATCTGGGATATGGGGCCGGAAAAGTGTCGATTCCCGCGTGGCAGCTTGCGGCACAGAAGAACCAGGACAAAGAGAAGTCCCAGCCGAATGGATCGGCTGACGGCGCAGATGCTGTGGCTGCTCTCCAGGCTTCTTGAATATAGCTACATAATAATAAAATCGATGAAGCAATGTATACATTCTCTGCTGCTTACACCATGTTCTTGGACTAATCACCTGTGAGTGTCGCAGACTGGACGTTGCCATCACCGAATCTAGCCTGTGCCAATTCTCTGAGCATACTCATCGTTTTGTCTTCCTTTTCTTTCATCCTTTTAATGCGCTCCTCCCGCTCTGCCCTTCTGGCTCGTTCAATCTCTTCGCGCTTGAGCTCCCTCTCAGTCTTCTTCCTCTGCTCTTCCTTTTTGATCCTTTTCAGTTCACCCAGATCGTCGCCACCCATCACGTCACTTTCTGGGACCTCAACATCGCCCCCTGTATCCTTCGACGTCGCAAAAGCACGGTTAGATGCAGCAATATCGCGTTTCTTTTCTAGTTGTCTTTCCCTTGTACCTGCTTCTGCACGAGGTGCGATCTCGTCCAGTCTTTCTTTCTGCTGTTTCCGATCCAGCTTCCGGCTCTGCCTCATGTCTTCCAATCTCTGCTCCTTAGCCTCTGCAGCTGTAAGACGTGCGTCCTCGTTACGTGACCTGATATCATCCATGGAGGGGATTGTGGGACCTGATCTGTTCAGGCTTGTTTCGCTGCTCACAACGGCTTGAAGTTCCTGCGGAAGAGCGGGTCCGAAGTCATCGTCCTCCGGGCTATCGTCCTGTACCTCGTCTGACAAGGGACCGGGGCCATCTTTTCCTGCTGCATCGCTCGTGCTTCTGTTCAAGTTCTGTAAGTCTGCTGCTTGGAGTGCCTTCTGAAGTGTGCTGGGATCATACCAACCCTCAGCTAGGTCTCCACGATTCCTACCAGGTTAGCCTCGTCTCTTCACCTGGAATTGTGACTTCAATAGCTTGTACTTACCACTTGTGAACAAAGCTTTTCCAGCGTCCTTTCACTTCGTCGTCTTCTAGTTCGTCAATATCAATTTGTTTCTGAATGTCTAGATATAGAGCAAACATAGGTCTATATTGGATTAAGTCATGCTTGGTTATCTCACGCGCAACGAATGGCAATGTTCGTGGTGCATCATGAACACCTCGAGAGCGAGGAGAACGCTCTCTTTGCTTGCGATTACGTGGTTCAGGCGAACGCGATCGTAGACGTTCTCTTCTGCGACGATCCATGGAAATTTGGGAAGAGGCTGCTGAATCACAAAACCCTGGAGCGTGGAAACCAACGCGACTGTCTCGGTAAAGTTTGAGCCGAATCCACGACGTAATTACACATTTTTCTCGTTCGATACTGCTCGAGTAGTATTCTCTTCCTCGTAGTCCTCCACCTACCATCTACCCATAATTTCAGCATAGAAAAAGATGCATATTCTTGTATGTTCGAGTGTGAGACAGAAACGGCTTTCGCTTACACTTCTCTCAGCTGACCAATGATGATGGACCACCATCCAATCAATCGAGTCCTTACGTGCATTCTCTAGTCGATACTTTGCAGAAGGCCGGTCATACAGTCTCTGTTGTCCTACCGAACACACAAAGATCATGGATTGGGAAAGCGCATATGGTAGGTCAAACACTCACGCCAACCTACTTCAGACCAGGAACTCTTCACAAGGATGATGGCATCACTCAAGACCGACCTTTTGAGGATGGGGGTGAGGAATGGATCTTGCTAGATGGAACACCCGCTAGTTGCACTCAGATCGGCCTCTGGCATCTGTTTAATGATCGTGGCCCGATCGATGTGATTGTCAGTGGTCCAAACTATGGTCGTAACACTACTGCCGTCTTTGCATTGTCAAGTGGTACACTTGGTGCTGCCCTGGAAGGTGCAACCATGGGGAAGAAGAGCATTGCTTTGTCGTACGCATTTGACTCTCGTGACCACGACCCTGAAATCATTGCGGCTGCGTCTAGAGTGAGTAGCAAACTGATCGAAAAATTTGCCAGCGAATGGCCCGAGGACGTGCATGTCTACAGCATCAATGTGCCATTGCGCAAAGGCGTCGAGGAGCAGCTGATTACCTATACAGATATGATCCAGAACAAATGGACCAGTGGCAGCTCATTCACCGTGCTCAAAGGAGGCGCAGGTGACCAAGATCCAAATACCGAGGAGCTCAAAATTCGTGATGCTGGAAAGTCTGCAGACGCTGCCAATGGAGAAAAGCCAACCTACCGCGATCATGTCACCTTCAAATGGTCGCCTAATTTTGCAGATGTGCGCGATGCTTCTCTTGCGGCTGGAAAAGGAGATGGCTGGCACGTGCTTCAAGGTCACATCACAGTCACGCCCCTAAAAGCAAACTTTTGGCATCTGCCTCACTATACAGGTGAGATCAAGCTGTGAGTAAGTTGTTGATCTCGTCTTGCACATTTGTCAGAACACTAATTACGGTAGTGATGAAATGGCATCCTCACACCTTGAACTGGCGAAAAATAGGGCACTCGCCATTGTGCAACATCCAGAACCGTATGTTCAGCCGTTGATTGTCAAAGCGCTTCGTAACACACACTCCATAGCATTTGACGTTGTTGAACAAGACGTGGCTTTGCACCATCCTGATAGACCTTGTGTCTCATTCAGAGACTACGAAGATCTGAATTTTGATCATGCCATGCAACACAGCACAACAGCATTGGTTTGCGCGTATGTTATCAGAAAAGCATTGATACGAAAGCACTACTTGTCAAATACCATCGCTACATGGTTGACGAAGCATCCTGATAGTGCTTTGGGGAACCATTTCAAACCAAGTGTTCACTTCGAGCTTGACTATGCTGAATTCCTGGATGATGCACTTGTCGATGCCTGGGACTTACACGAGAGCATGCAGAGGAATGATGCTGCCACAGAGTTAAGCTCAAAGGAATGGTGGATCCTAAAACCAGGTATGAGCGATGGTGGCCAGGGGATCCAGCTATTCTCGAGTTTGCAAGAACTGCAGTCAATTTTCGACGCTTGGGACCCACCAAGCGACGATGAAGGAGAGGAAGGCGAAGATGGTGCAGAGACTGATCACGAGCAAGACACTAAACAGGTAGCCATGACCTCACAGCTTCGACATTTCATCGTGCAACCATACATCGCTAATCCAGCACTATTGCCTTCTCACAACAACCACAAGTTTCACGTTCGCACCTATGTTTTGGCTGTCGGAGCACTCAAAGTATTTGTCTACAAAGAGATGTTAGCTCTCTTCGCTGCTAAGCCATATCAGCACCCCAGCACCACGGGAAGTGACGCACAAATCGATCTGACACAGCACCTGACAAATACATGCTTTCAGGATAAATCCACGAAAGACTCCTCGGTATACTCATTCTGGAATATTCAAGAATCAGCCTTGCCAGCCGGGTGGCAAGAAGCAATCTTCGCCCAAATCTGCCAGGTGACAGGCGAGGTCTTCAAAGCTGCTGCACGAGAGCAAATGGTACACTTCCAATCCATCCCAAATGCTTTCGAGGTCTTCGGCGTCGACTTCTTGGTTGATGAGCACCAGAACGTGTGGCTGCTCGAGCTTAATGCCTATCCTGACTTTAAACAGACTGGTGAGGCATTACAGGACAAAATTGTGGGTGGTCTTTTTGAAGGTATAGTGCGAACCGCTGTTGTGCCATTCTTTGGAGGACCGGCGCCCGATGTGAAAGACGATCGAATGATTTTAGTTGCCGACATCGACCTAGGCAGAAGGTAGGACTACGAGGTGCGTTGAAGTACCACGATGAGTGAGGCAAGGCTCACTAGATCAGCTTAAAGCGTCCTCAAAGACTAATATTCTGAGTGCTGACGTAGGCACGCCGATCTCGAAAGATACCGTGCTCACTGTCGTGCCTGCTGATCGTTGAGGATCAGAGGGAATGGACAAGCATGCCACGTTCATATATTGCACCATCAGTGTGCTAACAAAACAAGCTTGAGGATGCCTTACAGTAGTCTAGGGGTACCTACACTAGCTGCCTGTCTCGAAGTTGGCGTGCGTCGTCCGATTTTTCAGTGGCGGCGGCGTGGACAATTTTGCCCCACCACAACGCTAAGCACACCAACCGTCGCTGCCAAAATGCTCGTCCATGCCACGGCCAACGCAAAGGCCTTTTTGGCAGGTCCCTCTTGTAATTAGGCACATTCGCGTGCATGTGTGGTATTTATGGTCAAGTCCAGGCTGAAGTATAGACACTCATCAGATCCTGACTGCACCACTGAGTAATACTGCCGCCCTCATTAAGCCCTGTTCAGCTCAAATAGTCCGCGTGATCGTGCAAGCATCCATCCTCGGGCATTTCCACCAGCCAATCTCGCCAATTTCCTCGCCGGCTTTCTTGGATATTCCTCTAGACCTGCATCAGGCACCCTTTGACCACGAACAACGCCAGTAGTCAGTGGGCAAACGATCACCAGATGGCGATCGCTTGGGTCCCCAGTTCCGTTGCGTTATGCGGAAGCTTCACTGCTTTCTGGACAAAGTCCAACCATCACACTGTCACTGAATCGCCATAAGTGCATCTGCACTTTTGCTTTCACTAGCCTCGTCAATGCAATAGAGTTTATTTTGCGGACGACGTCGCCACTCTGGAGTGAAAGTGGCGATCGAGAACACGAATAACAATTCAACAACTCCGTTGTTTTGTCATGCTCGAACACAAACCACAGCAGACTCGGTCCTTCCACCTTGCGCCAACTATATTTGCAAGCGGGTGCGACACGACCACGTTGACTGACCGTTCTCCAAAACAGCACTAAGCCATTGTGGTTGCCACCTAGTAATCACCATTCTTCACAAAGCATTGTGAAGGCCTTGTTGCCATTGCGACGACGTTGCTAAAGAATGGTCGCAATACCTTTCCTGCTCGACAGCTTGTCGGCAGGGGTGGGCTTCATCTTCTACGTTGCCGTATGCTTGTTCGAGTCGTTACGCGATGATTCAAGAGTGGGAAAGTCAGAAAGACGGAGGATGACAGATCGTAGCGGTCTCAAGAAGCGAAAGTCCGACAAACGCTCATGGGCAAACACCTTTCACCTACTCGGTGCACTCGCCATGTTCGCACTAAGCATCGCCCATGCCATCGTCCTTGCCAAATCAAGAGGCGACGCACTGGAGCTGAATGCTGATCCTGACGTGGGTTCTGTCCTCTTCGGCTCACTGATCTGGCTCGTCATCTTTCTTAGTTTGATTGATGTATCGAGTGGTGCGGGTCTTGAGCAGACTGTTCCCTTCATGTTGTCGTTAGTGTCCTACGCAGTCTCTACAGCCATGGCAACGTCGCAAAAACGTAGCTCAAGGCAAGATATAGCAGTTCAGTGGTCTCGCCTTGGACTGTTGCTTCTACTCGTGGTCTCTGTTCCTCTGACAAGACAGAGGAAAGGACTGTCAGAGGACAAGAAGAACGATGCCGTGGAAGAGACTCAGCCTCTTTTGGCTGCAGAAGAAGGAGACACTAACAAGACGAAAGACAGACGTGAAGAAGAGGACGATGACGATAAGTCCGTCATTAGCAGTCTCTCCGACGATGAAGGCAAGCCTGAGGAGGACATGACCGATGCTCAAAAGGAGGAGAAAAATCAACGCCTCGCCCTTCGAGACCGACCATGGTACCAGTACATCGCGTCTTTTCGTATCTTCCTACCCTTCGTCCGACCTCGTTCATTCATACAATGGTTCTATCTGTCTGTGATGATCCTAAACACTCTCGTTGCACGAGCAATCACTGTAGCGACTCCGTTGATGCTCGGTGCCGTGATCGATGACCTTACTCATGCGCACAATTCCAAAACACACGAATTTGCTGTTTGGAAAGTCCTCGCCTACGTTGCCCTGCGCTTCGCATCTTCGAGCTCAGGCATCTATCTCATCAAGCAAACAGTATCTTACCGATTGAATATCGAGCTCCATAACACACTTCTGACTCATTGCTACAACCATATCATGAACCTTGACGCCACGTTCCATATGTCGAAGTCGACCCCTTCCACATGGCAGATCATGGATCGAGGTCAATCTGTCATTAATCTCCTACAAGATGTCGTGTTTGACCATCTTCCAGTTGTGGCAGATCTGATTATCGCTATGTTCGTAGTGTCAAAGTTCTTCGGAGGCTACCTCTGCTTCGTTGTCGCGACAACTATGATTCTGCTCTCCTGGTCGAACAGAATCACAATGTCGAAGAAGACCAAGATGAGGAGATATTACGTTGACCTCTGGCGTAATTGGTACACACACATGAGTGAAAGCTTTATGCATTGGCGTACTGTTAGTGAGTTCGACAAGGTTTCATACGAGAAGAAACGACACGAAGACAAGACGAGGGCTGTCACGAAAATCAACATTCAACAACGAAGCTTCTCAATCTATCTCAACGCAGTACAAGAGCTAGTTGTCACTGTGGGCTTCGGGTTTGTCTGCGTCCTTGCTGCGATGGAGATCGCCGCAGGACGTCTCGAGGTGGGACGCTTTGTTGTGCTTATCACGTACTGGGGCCAGATCATGAGTCCTGTGACCAGACTAGCCAATTTCGCGTCTGATATCGCCGAACAGCTGGTCGATGCTGAAAAGCTGATGCTGTTGCTTGAGAAGAAGCCCAAGATCGTTACCCCACCGAACGCTCCGCTCTTTCAGTTCAAGGGAGGTGCGGTCAAGTTCGAAAAATGCAGTTTCAGCTACGACGGAACTCGAACAGTCACCAAGGACGTCTCCTTTACTGCTGAACCGGGTCAGACCATCGCACTTGTAGGAGAAACAGGAGGTGGCAAAAGCACGATATTCAACCTTCTTTTCCGCTTCTACGATCCAACCGAAGGTCGGGTATTTGTTGATGGACAGGACATAAGCAAGGTCAATCTCGATTCCTACCGCACTGTGCTTGGTCTTGTGCCGCAAGATCCAGTTCTATTCAATTCATCTATCCTCAAAAATGTGCGATACTCGAATCTTACAGCTACTAAGGATGAAGTTATCGCAGCTTGTCAAGCGGCTCAGTTCCACGACAAGGTCGAGAAATTCCCGAAGAAATACCTGCAAAAGGTGGGTGAAATGGCACAAAAGTTGAGTGGCGGCGAAAAGCAACGCCTTGCTATCGCCCGGGCTATTTTGAAAAAGCCAGGAATTCTTCTCCTCGATGAGGCGACTAGTGCAGTTGATTCGGTAACAGAGTCCAAGATTCAGGAGTCATTGGAGCAACCTGCGCAAGGCAGAACGACTTTCGTGATCGCACACAGACTCAGCACGATTCAGGGCGCCGACAAGATTCTCGTAATCAAAGGTGGTGAGATCGTGGAAGCTGGAAGCCATCAAGAACTGCTTGAGCACGGCAACGGAGCCTACAAGGAGCTTTGGGAGGCTCAGCTTAAACTCAATGCAGGTCGACCGAAAGAGAAGAAAGATGTCAAGAAGAGTGGTGCGGAGGAAGACCTGATCTCCTTGGAGGAGTCGTCCAGCACTAGTGGTCAGACACAAGCACATGATGAGCAGAAGTCGGATAGTGCTAGTGCAAAGTCTCTAGGTGATGCGAAAGTCGACGAGGCAAAGGACACTCGGCTGACCGGAGTACTCACACCACCTGAAACACGAGAACAGTCGCCGAAGACTGGTAGCGTGGTGGACGATGACTTGCAGGCTGTGCAGAAGGCAGATGTGGAGGTGGAGGAGGAGAAGGCTCAAGGAGAAGGCGATAAAGCTATGGTGAGTGGTAACAAGGACGATGAGACGTCGTCTACCAGCACCAAGGGCACTCACAAGAGCAAGGATTACGGAACATTATAGCGAGGATTGGGAAACCGGCATGTGGACGACGAGGTACTGGATGATCGTGTATAGTCGTGGGTTTCTTAGCAAGGCGTTGTGGGCATGCTAAAAGTGGTTAAATGTGTTTTCAAGGTCGTGAGAGCATGGTCATCATCCTGCATGCATGAGCTGCGAAGAGAGGGGATCAAGCTCAGCTATCGAGCATGTACGTATTCAGCTCAGGGCGAGGTGCTAAGGTCGCGTAGGGCTTACACTGCATTCTGAAAGCATGCGTTGTCAGAGCTGTGCTTCAGCTTCAACTCTCCTGACGGTCGGTTTTGCTACTCTAAGCATACTGAGCGTGCTAGTTCGTGTTCTTGTGTATCAGTACTGGACTGTATGGTTGGCAGTCTGCGCGATGAATTGATCATCTTCTCCAAGCTTCTCTCTCTTGGTCTTTGTTTCGCACAACTTGAGATCGCACTTTGCAATAGTGTAATTTCAGGGTTATGGTGAACCTCAATTTTTCCTCCAGACGCGTTGTAGGATTTACACGCGTCACGAACGCGTGTGCGATACATATTTCGTCATGTCGCTGATGAGTTCGCATATGTCCTCCGAGACGTAGATAGTCTACAACATCGCTCTCAAATTTCGTCTGTCTCTGCGCAGATCAGGGCACACCACGAAGATACAACGTTGTACTGGGTAGCAATGCGGCCGACGCAGGCGACGTGATGTTAGAGAGACCGAACGTGGACGTTTGCTGGAAGAGGTGGACGCCTGCGAGAACGGGATATCCCCGACAGATGACTCAAGTATAAAGAGATACCCTGTGCACTTACAAGTGAACCTTGTCTTAGAGCACAAGTTGCAGGTCGACCTTTAGCAGTCAAGACGCGTTCACCATTTCTCACAGTAGTCACTTCTCAGGACGTTGCCAGATTGTCGCGGACAATCCATATCGACTCTGCGGCTCAAGAGATACTGACTCGGTTGCTGCTACGAAACTATTCAGGAATCGTGTTCATGATGAAGATCTCTGAACGAGATTTGCGGTACTCAATCTAAGAACAAGAGAAAGAGATCGCCTATAATTTGCCTTATTCGCCACAAATATTGAGTTCAGAGGTAAGAAATGCTTTATCCTACCTTGCAAACTTCAGTGAAATCAATCTCGTATACCATCAGGCATACATATTGAAGCAAACACAGCTGTCAATATTGCTTGCTCATTGCGTTGCATTCGAGATGTACGGAGCCTCTTGGCAGCATAGTAAGTTGCTGCGGAATTGACCGGTCAAGAAGGATCGACATTTTGAATATCTTCAATTGGCAGGTGCGTGTAACTGCATATCTCTTCATCACCAAATCATGTCGTTCCTGCCAGGATCCGCTATGATTTCCCTTATGGGAGGTGGTCGTGTGGTAGCAATGCGGTATTGCCGTTCGTGACGGACCTGCCACTCATGGGTCACTGACTGAATGGATGATGGCTTGCTCACTACGTTGTTACCCACACCAAGCATTGCTGCTTTGTCCTAGTAGCTATTAAGCTAACATATAGCTGTCCAACTCATGTGCTTAAGGTGCACGACTGTAGCTAAACCAGGCGAAAATCTAGGCTGTTGACTTGAGATACCCAGAAGGAGACCCCGAAATCAGCAGCTATTTGACCACAGTAAGAGCCGACATGTTCCTGAACACGGCACTACTGTATACTGTGCTTACGGGCTCAGCAATAGCCCAAACCGAGACAAGACTACCTCGACAGCCACTAGGTGGAGGAGTGCAAAGGCTGACATTCAACAATACGGTCAGCTCCCCAAGGTTCAGGCCGCAGTCGACCTCAATATCGTGGATCAGCTCAGATGAGGACGGTGTTGGTGTAGTGCTCGACAACGATGGAAATTTGAGCTTAGAGAACTTTGTGACTGGAAATGCTACCGTCTTGGTACCTGCTGAGCAGGTACCGTCGGATTACTGGGAGTACTGGATCCGTTCTGATCTACAGAAGGTGCTTTGGGCGACCAACTACACCAAGCAATATCGGTACTCATACTTTGCAAATTACGAGATTTTGGATATTGCCACTGGAGAGCTTACACCCATCGTGGAAGACCAGGCTGGAGATATTCAGTATGCTGAGTTTGCACCGACTGGCGATATGATTGCGTTCGTTCGTGACAACAATCTGTATCTGCACAACAACTCTGAGGTAACTCAGATTACGTTCAACGGTTCCCCTGATTTCTTCAATGGTGTGCCAGATTGGGTGTACGAGGAAGAGATTTTCGGTAATCGATATGCTCTGTGGTGGAGTCCTGATGCTACCTCCATTGCCTATCTTAGCTTCAATGAGACAGGAGTTGGCACCTTCACAATCCCATATTACATGGACAACATGCAATATGCACCGCCATACCCTAGAGAGCTTGACTTAAGATATCCAAAGGTCGGCTCAACAAATCCTACTGTGCAATTTCACTTTCTGGAGGTCGAGTCATTGGCCAACATCACTGTACCTATCATCGCATTCGAGGCAAACAATACCGTTGTGGGAGAGGTCAAATGGTTGACTGAAAACAGCACCACTGTCATGTATCGAGCCTACAACAGACAGCAAGACCAGGAGAGACATGTGGTCATTGACGTCGCCTCTGGTGAATCCACGGTCACTCGTGAACGTGATGGCACTGATGGCTGGCTAGACAACCTTCTGGCTGTGACCTACATAGGCGACGTCAATGCTACGGAGTGGTATCTGGATGAGTCTGATGCTAGTGGATGGAATCACTTATACCTCTTCTCTTATGACGGTGCTCAGAATATTAGCTTGACCTCAGGTGATTGGGAGGTTCGCTCAATTGCTTCTGTTGACACTACAAACCAGCTTGTCTACTACACATCGACTCAACAACACAGCCTGTCTAGTCATCTCTACAGTGTTTCATATCCTGAAGGGATTGTCACACCGCTCGTGGACGATACACAGCCTGGCTACTATTCGGCCAGCTTTTCCGCCGACAACGAGTACTACCTACTTTCTTACCTGGGTCCTGATGTGCCATACCAAGAACTCTACTCTACAAATTCAAGCACTCCATTACGGACAGTCACAAACAATTCTGCACTTTATCAAAGACTTCAAAATTACACACTGCCGAATATCACGTACTTTGAACTTCCTATCGAGGGCACCGAGTATACCATGAACGTTATGCAACGCCTGCCGCCAAACTTCGACCCTTCTAGGAAGTATCCTGTCCTATTCACACCATACGGTGGACCAGGTGCCCAAGAAGCTTCCTACAGGTTTCAACCTCTAGATTTCAATGCCTACATTGCGTCAGATCCGGAATTAGAATACATCACTTACACTGTTGACGGTCGTGGAACGGGTTACAAAGGTCGTGCCTTCCGTGCTGAGGTCACAGCGCAGTTGGGACTTTTGGAAGCGCAAGATCAGATCTCTGCAGCTCGCCAGCTAATTGATATGTTTGACTACATTGATGCTGACCATGTTGGGATCTGGGGCTGGAGTTTCGGCGGCTACTTGGCAGGCAAGGTTGTTGAGGCAGACTCGGATCATCTGTTTAGCCTAGGGTTATCTACTGCGCCTGTCAGTGATTGGCGGTAAGCTCGTTGACTTCCTTACATACGGACTTGCTGATACCAATCGATTATAGCTTCTACGACACGCTCTATACCGAGCGCTACATGAAAATACTGTCCGAGAATGAGGCAGGATATAATCAGACCGCCATACGAAACACGACGAACTTCAATTCAATACCAGGCAAGTTCGCAATCATGCATGGTACAGGGTACGTTCTTCCATCTTCTCTCCGTTGCTCAAGCTGATCTGAGACAGTGACGACAACGTACACTACCAAAACACTGCTGCCCTCGTTGACCTCTTGATAGGCGAAGCTGTTAGTCCTGCCAAGTGGCAGATGGTGGCCTTTACAGATTCTGATCACTCCATCGCGTATAATGGAGCAAGTCAATGGATATATCGATATTTGAGCAAGCAGCTGTACGAGGAGAAGAATAGGAATGTGACGGTAGCTCCTCTTGTACATCAATGGAAGAGAAGAGGTGTGAGTGAGGAAATTACAAGAGAAGTTAGGTGGAGAGCTTGAAGACGCAGAGCTTTTGAATACCGTTAGCCTAAGGCTGTAGGTAATCCATTGAAGCCTCACGTAAGTAAGCTGAGCGTATACATGCGCACTTTTCCGCAAGGCTCTCTTCGCCGTGCTCCTGATCGGTAACACGAAATCTTGGTGGTATTTGCCCGTCAAAAGTGATAAGCAAACCTAATTTGTACCTGGTGAGCGCCCGCAATCTGTACCAAATGTGGTGCGTTGGATCTCAGCCACTCTACCAGGTCTCGACACCATCAAAATGTTCAAGCAATTCGCAGGCCGAGGTACAGTATTCGACACATCAATCCACCTTGCTTTCGCTCTGATTCAGCCATGTTGAGGCATGAAGTGACACCCAAAGAGGCACGTGGTCACTGTGGCCTCTATCGTGCGGATTATCGCAGATATCAGTATCCACGATGACAGCCTCATCGTCCACAAGCTTACGACTCGCAACAATCAAATCCACACGATCACAGCTCTCGCTCCACGGTCTTCCTCGTCCGTGGTAGGTATATTTCTTTTTCTCTCCATGCAAGTGTCTGAACACGTCTATTCCTCTGAGACCGGTTTCGGAATCTTTGTCTAGGAATTTGAGATTGAAGTCGGCTCTGTTTATGACGTGCTGTATGGGTGATGTTCGTAGGTTTGGGTGGCCGTCGATTCGGGTCGGTGCCACATTCATGTCACCGAGCAATAGTACTGATTTACCGCGCTCTTCGATCGATTTGCAGAGGTCTAATATGTGCTTGTGGAAGCGGAGTTTGTGGTCGTGCCTTGTTCCTTGGATTTCGCCAGTATCTGGATTGCGGTATGAATTTGAGGTTCCATTGACCCAGTAGCCGTTGATTACAACCAATGGAATTGTTGCAAATTCGTGTATGAGCACGCGGCCTTCTAGATCAAAATCAGGTACACTGGCAGCAGTTTCCAGTGTGTCGTCCCTTGTCAGCGTCGCTGTACCGTGCACTTTACCACTGAACCCTGTAGCGTTGTACTTGTCTCGAGGCAGGGAGAAATGTGTATTGTATGTGGGCTCATCCGATTGAGCACCTGCATTTGCTGCTAATTCGACACGACGTTGGGTTGCTGTATCAGCTCGGTTGATCTTGACTTCTTGGAGGCACAGAAAGTGTGGCCACTTGTGGGCTTTGAGGAAGTTTCTCAATGGATAGGTTGCGTCGGGTGTGAAGCTGATTTGCTTCTGCAGGAGTGGTCCTATGCCATTGACGTTCCAGCTGTAGAAGTTGAGCTTGTGAGAGTGATTGGTGCTTTCTGTCTGTGCTGCTCGTTGCGCTTGAACAGCATCAGTACGACGACGTAAGGGTGGTGGACTGACTGATCGTGCTGAGCTGCTCAGCTTCCTTTTGACTGCTGACGGCGACATGAAGATGAGGTAGGATCAGTCCTGCCTGCCATTGCTGAAGGTGAATATCTTGAGCGATTGTGATGCCACCCTTTCACTCAAGTGATGACCGACAAGTACATACGGCACTCAAACTTCTCGCCAAGTGGTTGATTTCAGTGTATCACACGAAAGTGCATAATCTGCTGTTACCCCCAACGCTGGCAATATAGTGATCTTGACAGTGCGATGTCTGAATTGGTGCCGCCACGTTATCCTATGCTACGAATATTGAACCGATCACAATAGCCGGTGTCGTCCGTATAGCGACGGCGAGGCTGGCCACCGACAAGTCGAATCTGCAATACATCGAACGTGCCAGGCTTCTAGATGATGTGATATAGAACATCCCTGTCACCACGAGACTGGCAAACCTCGTGGAGCACGAACAAAGCTTTGTGGCCCGCGGAAGCTACGTTTTAGGGCGGTCCTTCCTCGATTCAGGGACCAATGACCCTGCATCAATGCCTGTGGTAGGGTTTTCCTTTGTGCTCCAAATCTTCGAATCAGGCTATGGAAAGCGCGCTGCTTGACGGCGTAACAGCTAGTATGCTCGAGTTGAGCTTCCTTCTGGTGCACGACGTGGACTGAAAAGCACATGACTCTGATCCCGCAGATCATTCGTGTCCATAGCATGGCTGGTGACCCTGCGACAGATAGCGACGTACCTGGTACAATCTGAGCTCATGGAACCTCACACCAGATCCCACGGTAATATTAATTGCTCGGCACAAGTCCCTCAGCCCTGAACGTTGGTCCAACTCGCTCGTGTCATAGGACTATTGTGCTGACTTACGGCCTCCTGTTCCTTTGCACGCAGACAGTGACTACAACAACATGCCCTTCGAGCCAGAGATTCAACCCTACTCCGACATTCACTACCTATCTAATGTTCGAGAACCCAACGACGATGACCTACGGGCCATTATCAGGACATACCCTCTAATTGATAATCATGCGCACAACTTGTTAAGAGAAGAAGAGGCAGATGGAAATGCAGATCACCCTTTCGAGAGCATTACCTCCGAAGCCCAAGGTCATGCTCTGCAGGAACACGTTCAGTCTACTTTGGCACATATTCGTGGTCTCAGACATCTGGCCGACCTTTACGATTGTCCACCCTCCCTACAGGACATCAAAGCTGCCCGGTACGATTTTTGCATTCGGGACTATAATGGGTTGATCCGAAAATGCTTAGCAGGGACACATGCGTTGCTCTTGGATGATGGTCTTCCGCAGGATCATGTCCACCCTGTCAGGTGGCACGACAAATATGCTCCCACCGTCAGACGAATAGCTAGAATCGAAGTGGTGGCTGCTGAGCTGCTCGAGCAGCTGGCCCACGCTGCAGGCCTCTTAGTCCCGGGCGTTGACACAGCCTGGTCCATAGAGAAGTCTGAGTGGTTCATCCAAAGGTTCAATATCATGTTCAGAAATCAGATCAAGCAGCTTGCTGCTGATCCCCTCGTTGTCGGCTTCAAATCCGTCGTCTGTTACAGGTCTGGCCTGGACGTCAATCTCGCAAGTCGAAATGCTTTCCGGCCTCACCAATCACTCGCGGAAACTTCTTTGCTTACTTCTTTTCACCACTTCTTACGAGAGGCTGTCGGCAAGCATGATTATCGTGTTGGTCAGAAAGACGTCAACGATTTCCTAGTCGTTGCTACTTGCGACGTCCTGAGCATGTTGGTAGAGACAGAGGGCGAAACAAAGCCGTTTCAGTTTCACACGGGGCTCGGTGATACCGATATCGATCTGGTAAAAGCTAATCCAGCATTCATGCAACCCCTGCTTGAAGCTTTTCCCAATGTCGATTTTGTCATTCTCCACTCCTCGTGGCCCTATACTAGGGAAGCTGGATATCTGGCAGCAAACTATGCTAATGCTTGGCTTGATATTGGCGAAGTCTTTCCCATGCTCTCACGACAAGGTCAGGAGGACGTTCTCAGACAAGCTCTAGAGCTAACACCCGCGTCCAAGATCTTATGGAGTACTGATGGCCATTTCTTTCCAGAAACATTCTATCTCGCAAACAGGCAATTTAGAGAGGCACTTCAGACAGTTCTGGGTGAGATGGTGTGCTCAAAGGATGTCACAACAATGCAAGCAATTAACATTGCGGTTGATATCTTATTTTGGAACTCAAACGCACTGTACAAGCTGGATGAAGAAAGAAAATACCCACAATTGCTCCGTTCTGTTGGAAGAAATGATACCGACAGTCAAAGGACGACTCTGTGGCATCGCGGAAGCGACGTTTCGCAAAATTCACCATCTACTGCGGGGTTGGACTCAGCTGCATCAACAGCAATACCTTCTCCGGCCACCACTCATCGTACCTCTAGATCTCGTAGGACTTCCAATTACTCGATGAGACATAGACCAACACGGCCTTTGACCGGACCGTCGGTAGATCAAACCATGTCTGCTATCGCCTCATCACAGAGTTTACAGGCAGCACTTCGTGGTGACCAGCAAAATGATGGCGAGGACGATATCGCAGCACTCAACAACTTCATGATTCGCAATCCAGAGATCAAATTCATCTGGCTCGAGTTCATTTCGAATACAGGAACTGTGCGAAACAGAATG
The DNA here is from genome assembly GCF_036872675.1 of Lithohypha guttulata. NCBI lineage: Eukaryota > Fungi > Ascomycota > Eurotiomycetes > Chaetothyriales > Trichomeriaceae > Lithohypha > Lithohypha guttulata. Next base: position 726,275 of record NW_027042756.1, on the reverse strand, counting down.
GTTCCAATCAAAGGATTCAAAAGACAGCTAATCACAAAGAAATATATCGGCATAACGTGCGCGCTTCCACGACTCTTGCAGAACGAATTGCCTGCCGCTGGCTGTGACACAACTGGTGAATTCAAACTGAGGCCCGACCTGAGCTCTTTGCGTCTGAACAAAGGTGTTGATAGCCCTTCTGCCTCTGTGCAGACGTGGTGGATGATGCCTTCACACAATGATGAGCTTAAACACTGGGACCGGTGTCCACGTTGGGCGCTACTACGACAAGTCGAAGCACTTCAAAATGAAAGTCAACTATCTATGCTTCTGGGCTTTGAGATCGAGGTAATTTTTATGAAGCCAATCATGAACAGCGCAGAGTCAGCATTCGAAGATTTCGAGGTTGTGAATGAATTACACTCCTGGTCAAACATGACATGTCTACAGACACGACATTTGCCATTCATCGAATCAATAGTCGAAACTTTAGCAGAAGTGGGTATTGAACTGGAACAATTCCATGCAGAATCAGCACCATCTCAGTGGGAGTTTCCTTTGCCGCCTCTTCCGCCCGTACAAGCTGTTGATCAGCTTTACAAGGCGCGTCAGATCATCAGTAACATAGCTCAGCAGAATGGATTGCGAGCTACCGTTTATCCACGGCCGTACAGTGCAGCAGCTGGCAGTGCGAGTCATGCGCATTTCAGTTTGAATGGACCACTGCATATCGTGCAAGAACACGAGAACGCATTCCTGGCAGGTGTTCTGAAGCATCTATCGTCAATAGTCGCTTTGTCTCTACCTCTAGAGGAATCGTATGCACGCGTCGCATCCGGCGTCTGGTCGGGAGGTGAATGGATAGCGTGGGGTACTCAAAACAGAGAAGCGCCAATACGTAAATGTGGACATGCACACTGGGAGATGAAGACCGTAGATGGAACGGGCAATATGTACTTGGCCATGGCAGCTGCTGTCGCTGCTGGCCGAGATGGCTTGAACAACAAAGTGAAACTCAAGCAAAAAGATACACTCGTCGACGTCTGCAAATTGAGCGCCGAAGAGAGGCAGCAACAAGGTATTACTGAGCGCATACCTAAGTCTCTCAATCAAAGTCTGCAATGCCTGGGTCAAAACCAAGTGCTAATCGACCTTCTTGGTAAGAATATAGTTAACGATTACATTGCAGTCAAGGAGGCTGAACGCGCCATGCTCGAGGAGATGACCGAGCACGATCGCAAGGTCTGGCTTATATCGAGGTATTGAAACTTCGAGATTTTAGATACATCGTTGGTGGTGCTTCACGTCCAGCGCGGAAACGCTTACTTTTGGCAGTACTTCACATTGCCTAATGAACCAATATCCAATGTCTGTGGTCTCACCACTAATACCCATGGAGGCAAAGCCTTGATGATTCACAAAACGTTGTGTTATCTTGAGTTGGTCATATGTGTAATATGTCCAGTACTCACCTGACCATATCCATATCAGGTCCCCAGGTTCTCGAACCGGTAAGTCGTGTGACCAATCAGCTGCACAACCACAACGAGGCAGCGCACGAATGAACTCTTAATAGGCAGCAACATGCTCACTCTCAAGATAGATCTAAATACGACGATGTCTTCGTCCCAGCATTTCTTTTTCCTAACACGTTTGAAAGACCATACAACCCGATTTTCCATTCATCATTTTCACCAACAGAGCTTCAAACCCTGCTGATTCTCTCCATGCATACTAGCTGTTATGAAGAGCCATTGAGCCAGGATCTAGTTCTTAGACCACCATAAAACCAGGTTGATACCCGTGGTAACCAACTAACGAACCCTACACACGTAGCTCAAAATGTCAGCCTCAACATCAGACAGAGGCAATCGTTGGTCGAGGACAACCTTCTTCTCCGTCCCCAGCCTAAGGAGTATCTTCAACCACGGAGCCAAGTCACAGCGAGGCAGTACTGCTCCAGAAATGTCTTCGACTTTCAATCAGCAGCATACTAATAGCAGCACGCTGTGCGACAGCACAACACCCACAAAAAGTACCGGCACCACCACCACCGCCACTTCTTCTCGCAACCACCACAATCAAACCATCGCAAACAGCCCCTACGTACAAGCAGCCAGCACATACCCCACATCCAAATCCACACCAACACTCGAAACCAACCAGAAATACATCCAAGCATGCCAGGCGATCATCGAAGCTCAAGCGGCAATATTCGAGTTAACAAAACAGCGTAAACTGGTGGCGGAAGAGCGTGCCGCAAGTAAAGAGGTCATGGCGGAACTTGACCAGCGAGAGAGATTGGAGAGGAAGATGAATGGGTGGTGGAGAAGGATTGAGGAAGAGGGATCCGAGGGTGTGAATGAAGAGGGCAGGGGGAAAGAAGGGGAAGAGGAGAGTGGTGTGGGTGACGAGTATGATGCAGGATCTTGGTGCGAGAGTAATGTGGGGTTGAACTATGATGATTCGTCCTCGGATGAGGATGAAGATTTATTATTTGGGAGCAATCATAGTAGGATCCGATCTGGATGGCGAAATTGAGCGGCAAGCAGGATTAATTCGAGGGATGAGTAGGGTAATATGAGGAACCTAGAAAGCTCGAAAAAGTATGCGGTCATCTGGTTCGTTGGTTGGTTCTAGAAATGTAAGGGTGGTGCAGATGAGAATGAGCAGCTTGAGAGGAATCGCATGCACGACGAGAAACATGTCTTGCTGGAAAATTATCTTTAGTCATCGATCTGGTCAACAGCTAGATTCTGGTACATAATCTCAGGTCTCACTCCAGTCGACCTGATCAGTTATCGCAGGACTTCCGTCGTCTTTTTGGTAGCTGACCCTCAGACGTAACCGCAGCTTTGGTGGTAAGGACTAAGACCTGGTTAGCATTATTATTGAAAATTTGGATTGCTTGTACTCACCCCTGCCGCAGGCACTATCCTCATGGCCTGTGTAGCTTCCTCACCACCTTCTAAAGTGCTCTTGTTAATGGCCTGCAACGATAGCTTTTGGCTCTTTGGCACAGCAGCTTGTAGACCAACACCAGTAAAGCGATCGAAGTTCGTTGTATTCTTGAATCTGGCTTGGGCTTGAGCGCCAGCTGCGCTGCGAGAAACTTGGATGGTGATGTTCAAGCCATTTTTGTTGTACACTGGCTGTGCCGCAGGACCTGAGAGCGCTGGAGACGGTGCAACTGGTGCTGGCTTAGGAGCCGAAGTCGTGCCGTTGCCCATAAGATCGAGCATGGAATCCATGTTCGATCCCGATGGAGGTGCGGGACTCACAGATTGTGGCGGTGGGCTCTGTACTGAAGAGCCACCTCCAAGGATATCTGCCAGAAGGTCGGCTGTGTTCTGTTGTCCGTTAATGACAGCACTTGTGTCAACAGAGGGCGCATCCGAGCCTCCAAGAAGATCTCCAAGCAAGTCTGCTTCGCTCTGTTTCGAGATTGGCTTGGCTGTCTTGTTCTTGAGCATACTCTTTTTGCCGTCCTTCTTCTTCGTGGCTTCTCCAAGCACTCTATGCTCTTCCTTGATTTCTGGCGGAGGCATCTTCTCTAGAACACCTCTTCGAATCGAGTCATAGCCAAACATATTGCCGTACTCGACAGCTCTTTGTTGTATTTCAATGCTCAGATCTGATTGGCGAACCATGATCAGACGTCTTATCCTTTCGACCTGCGAAGGATCTGACATTCTTGTAGTCAACTTCATCGCTGATGTGACTATGTATTCTGTGACGATTTGGTTGGCATATGTCGAATTGAGAATGCTCTCGTATAAATCAACGATATCGCTTTCCTTCACTTCTTTGACCAGTTCTTCCTCCTCGTATGAGCCTCCTCTCAGTAGTGCATCACCGTACTCGCCCATCGACCAGGTTGCAGCCAATGTTAGAGCTTCTTGGGTGATATCGGCCTTTAGTGCTGCGTATAATTTCTGTACGGAATATGTTTGTAGATCAGGAGTTGTGGCTATCAGGCGGACGAAAGAAGACAAAATCTGCTCTTTGACGTGGTTACCGGCCAGTTTGACGATTCTAAGAAGTGTATCAATATGCCACCTCTTACTTGGAGCATATCTGTCGGCAGCTATGCCAATTTGGGTCGTCATCACTGGTTTGAATTCGGTATCTGCGACCTCGAGGAAGGCAAGCAGCTCTCTTATCAATACTCTGACGTTGTCTTCGCGAATGAGGGTAAAACTGAGGTCGAGCGCACGTCTTCTGATAGAAATGTCGGGATCTCGTAAGCATTCGAGTATAGTATTTCTGTGCCTTTGCACAGCGTTTGGTTCGATTGCAACGACTTTTATCAGGGTGTTCAACGCGACATATCGAATGTTGTTATCCTTGTTGGCTAGAAACTTTCCAAGGATATTGACGCCCAGCACTCTAAGACCAGAGTCGGCCTCAATGTCGAGTATGGTGAGCACTGCCTCGTACAGAATCGAATTGCCAACATTCTTGGAGGCTTCAGTGTTTGTTGCAACCTGAGCTAGGATATCGTTGATCTGTTCGCTTACTGCAGCGTCACCACGTCCAAGTACACGGAAGAGTCGCAAAATCTTGACTTGTAGGAAAGGATCTGTAATGCCACTGACGTCGTGCTCGGGTGTATATCCAGAACTTTGCAGATTCTTAAGAGTGTGAACGAGCTGTGGTACCAACGTCTTGAACATATCAATGACCCCCTCCTCTACTTCTTCCTGCTCTTCAGCTTCGCACATATTTACTGCCAGAGTAAGCCCAGAGAGCAAAACAGCATGGTTGCGGTCAGACAAAATCAACTTGGCTTTTTCCAGGAAGTGTTCTTGTAAATCTGGTACTTTCCGACATATTCGCATTGCGCACAAGGCAGCCTTTTTCCGAATGTAGGGATTTGAAGTCTGTATGAGGTTTTCGATCTCTGGAAACAGGTCTCTCGACATTTCGACAGAAGCAATGTTTCCAAGCGTGCACAACGCCAGGCCCACAACATACTGATTTGAGTGGTTCAGATCGTTCTTCAGAGAGTTCGTGACCAGGGTAAGGACTTCCTGGTTCTCGTCCAGCAGCAACATGGTACCCAGATAGCCCAGTCTCTTGTCCGCAAATCGAGGCGAGGCCAATAGCTTCAGACATTCGATCTGACCAAAGTGTGTCCTCTCACCAAGGGTAAAGAGGTATAGCAGCTTTGCAACATTGTTGCGCCGGACATTGGAATCGTGACTTTCCTCTCGAAAACTGGCACGAATCGCAGCACTCTCTTTCTGTACGACTGCTCGCTCATCTGCAATCGTTTTGGAAGCCCGCACGTTGCGAATGAATTGCTTGAGGGATGCCATGGTTGGAGGAGTCGGTGGGCAAGAGGACGCCCTCGGAGGGGCTTACACGTTCATCAAGGTCGGTGTCTTATGGGAGGTCCAGACTCGCTCGAAAAATCCCGTACTCTTCAGCAGTGCAGATTGCTATTCCGAATTGCCTATTGGCGTTGTACTTTCGATCAGACGTTGCCCAAGTCTAAAGAGGCATGCTAATGGCTGGATCTGCCTGTGAGCCTTGACACCTGACTGCCTGACATATCCTCAGGGCCATCAGGCACTTGATTGTCTCTCTAATGAGCAAGTCCTACGCACTAGGATGACTGCAAGGAGCGTAGTACTACAGCACAGGGCTGGTTAGTCTATGAAGGTTCTTGAAGCTCTGAGATTACAGCGATGGTATATGTTGCTGAAGCGAAGTTACTGCAGGGCTCGAACAAAGCATGATCACTCTCATCGATTACAGATTGAACAATAGTAGGGCGAACCATCAAGCATTACACGAGCTTCTATCCTGTCTCACCGCCTCTCCCATACTCACAGACAGACCAGGTCAAAGCCTCTTAGGACTCTTCTAGCATCGTGGCGTGCGATTACTGCCTTGACGGCATAGCTACCACGACGAAGAATAGAAACAGATTGTATTTGCTAGCGTCCATTGGAGACCTCAGTCGTCCGAGGACGTGAGTGAAAGTAAACGGACTGACTCTGTCTGGACATCTCAAGCCTCGGAGATGCTCTCCGCGCCTTTATTAAGAATGCTTAGCAGCGCAACAAGTACAACCACTGCCAGTACTTCGTATGTCGGATTCAAGATCTCCATAGCCGTACGGATTTTGATCAATGCCGAGACTTGGTTGCCGAGCTCGGTGTTCCACATCCCGAGCGCAGGCTGACGTGATTCACCAGTAGGAGGAACACTTTTGGGGTTGTTGTGAGAAAATACGTGCGTCATGGGACATGCCTCAAAGCCAACGCAATAGTAACGGAGATGTAAAGGCGATCTAAGATCGACGTTGTATGCACTGATATCAAACAGGTAATAAGCATTATTTTGCCATCTTTACGAGTTGCTCTCTCTTGCTGAGAGGCATCTATCATCGTTGGTATTGACAGGACCCGTGTCACTCAAAATCAGCAATGTACAACTTTCTGTTCTGCTTATAACAATTTCCCCTCCTCCCTTACTATATACGTACCCAGAAACTGAAACCCGACCTAGTAATATGTCTCATCAACTTGATCCAGGTGCGGATCGTGTACTACGGCCTCGTCCGACGCGAGTCAATGGTGCTTCGAAAACACAGAGCAACGGCTTCCACAAGGGCAGCTCAAATCTAGCAGAAACAACGCGAAGTCGAGAAAGCACTCCATTGCCTGAAGATGCGCCCCCTTCAGCGCAGTCTATTTCCGCTGCGAGACAGGTTGCAAGGGCGTCTGCGAAGAAGCGGTTGTTCCACACCATAAAGTATGAGCCACGAGCTTCCCACTTCGATCCTCAGAGTGAATACAGCGACTTTAGAGGTTTCTTCGTCCTCTTCTGGATGTCGCTAGGCATCATGGTTATCACGACTGCACTGAAAAATATCAAGGAGACGGGGTATCCTTTGCGGACACAGGTCTACGAGTTGCTCTCAAGAAATGTCCTCACATTGGCTTTCGCCGATGGACTGATGGTTCTCAGTACTGCCGCAAGTGTGTACTTCCAGAAGATATTCCGCAATTCGAAAGGTATTCTCCAATGGCGCAAAGCTGGCTTCTGGATACAAAGCATCTACCAGGCCATCTGGCTCTTCATCTGGGTAGAGTGGCCCTTCGTCCTTGAGTGGACTTGGACAGCTCAGGTCTTCTTTGCCTTGCACACACTCACCTTCCTCATGAAGATGCACAGCTACGCCTTTTACAATGGCCACCTTTCCGAAACAGAACGTCGTCTACGTGCGCTCGATAGGCCAGATCCGTCGCAATCACTTGAGAAAGCTGTCATCTACCCAACCTCTCCTGCACGCCTGCGCCAGCTGAGTACCGATTCATCTTCCTCCTCCGAGCACGAGAAAGCAGAAGAGCAAGCTGAAAAAGAGAGAGAAGCTCTTACTGAATTGCGCCATAATCTAGCCACAGAACTGACGTCCCCCATGGGTAATGTGACATTTCCACAGAATCTAACTTTCGCCAATTATGCCGACTATGTTCTATGCCCTACACTCTGCTACGAACTCGAATATCCACGAACATCACACATTCGCTGGCTAGAGGTCTTCTACAAAACACTTGCAGTCTTTGGCTGCATTTTCCTTATGACCGTTGTGTCAGAAGAGTTCATCACTCCAATCTTAGCAGATGCAACTATACGCCTACGTGTCACACCTGGTTTCTCGGACAAAGCCCTCATCTTGGCAGAATCAATAAGTCTCATGCTCTTCCCTTTCATGATTGAATTCCTCCTCACCTTCCTCACCATATGGGAATATGCCCTGGGTGCCTTCGCCGAACTCTCCTGCTTCGCCGATCGACACTTCTACTCGGACTGGTGGAATTGCGAAGACTGGCTCGAATTCAGCAGAGAGTGGAACATTCCAGTGTACAATTTCCTCAAACGGCACGTCTTCTTCGCTACCAAGGCATACACAAATACCTCAGTGGCTATGATCATGACATTCCTCATCAGCAGTTTCGGTCACGAGCTGATCATGGGCTGTATCAGCATGAAGTTGAGGGGTTATGCCATTTTTGCGATGATGTTACAGTTGCCGATTGTGGCTATACAGAGAAGCAAATTTGTGAGAGGGAGGTGGATTTTGAATAATGCTTGCTTTTGGGGCAGTATGATTCTGGGAATCAGCTCTATGGCTTCCCTTTATGTGCTAGTATGAGGTGTGACATCTGGACAGATGGGCCTTGCCGCTTGGGAGCATGAGTAGGAGCATTCCGTGATAGGCGAGCTGGCGTTTCCTATTATCGAGGCAGTGTGCGACAGAGAGGACAGGATTTATGTGTCTGGAAGCACAGATCGCGCTTGGTTGCTATGGTTCTGGATGGAGTAGAAGCTGAAGATACCCCGACTACAATTGCTTTCTGAGATGGTTATATAGATGAGGTGTAGAGACCAGATTATGGCTCTTGACTGCTAGGAACACAATCAACTCTCCTCATTTTACCTTTGCCAATTTATCAGTCTCTAATGTGGAGTGTAGTAGTGGAGAGGTCGAGCTAATCTTTCTTGGAGAATGAACAGTTCGTAGTAGTAGAGAACCATTCTCCAATGTCGGCTCATACGATGAGGAGAAACAGTTGATTGTCTCATGGACGAGGAGCATATGGATTATACGTGTTTGCTTATGTGAGGGTAGGCACTTAAATCAAGTATTTTACACAATCGAACTACATCGAAGCGCAAACATGAATAGGCTGAATGGCAAGGTATGTACTCTATGTTTAGAGAAGATCATCCTCCTACTCACCTTCGGTATAGGTCATTGTCGTAACAGGAGCAGGAGCAGGCTTCGGCCGAGGCATTGTGAAGAAGCTCACAGCAGAAGGAGCGAAAGTCCTAGCTGTCGATATTCATCAGGAGAACGTCGAAGCTACTGCTAAGGCTGCCCCAGAAGGTTCATGCTTCCCACATGTGAATGATGTAACACTGGAGTCCGCCTGGCGAGATATTCTCGATGCGGCGCTGAAGAACTTCGGCAAGCTGGACATAGTGGTGAACTGTGCAGGTGTTGTACACATCGCTGCACCATCTCACGAAGTACCTGAAGACCAGTTCGACGCCATGTTTCGGCAAGTAAGGGTATTGATTAGTAATCGTGGTCTGACCGAGTTGCAGGGTCAATGTGAAGCCAATCTATCTTTCGTGCAAAGTCGTTGTGCCGTTCTGGAGGGAGAAGAAGTTCGAAGGGCTATGTAAGTGGCCCCCCTGATCGAGCCACAGAGATGGTCAATTTGCGACATGTGCAACTGTCCAACTTGCCTCACTTCTACTAACTTGAGAAGTCATTAACATCAGTTCCGTATCTGAGCCGAGACCTCGGCCGTTCGTTGTGGTCAGTATTCTCTCAAACTCATATCGGTTCCTATAAAGAACCGTCTACGAGTTTGGCTGATACGATTGTCTGAGCTAACATTTGGCAGTGGTACGCGGCGAGTAAGGGAGCAGTGACTGTTGCGACTCGCGGTTTGGCTGCTGAGTATGCCGGGGATAAAATCAGATTCAACTGCATTCGACCTGCAGTAGGAGAGACTGCAATGTTGGCTAAAGTGATAGGTGGTACAGATACGCCTGAGGGACGTAAGAAGGTCCTCGGGACGATCCCACTGGGTCGTGTGGTACGTTGTCGGGTCCATGATCCTGGCATTAGGAGCCGAGTGTCCTTACATGTGATTGCTGATGTGTTATAGTGTCAACCTGAAGACGTAGCCAACATGGTGACCTTCTTGGCCAGTGAAGAGGCGACGTATGTGACAGGTAAGTGTCGATCACATCTGAGGAGCTGTAATGGCTGACTGTTGGGTTAGGCGCCGCTTTTGATGTCGACGTAGGTCGAGCAGAGTGCCCATTTCATGCCAGTTTGGAGCTAACAGTGAACAGGGGGGCAGAGGAGTTTCCTAGATCTGTTCATGGTATTGCTTGCTGTCTAATCTTACCTGCCTTCTTCGATGGTCGAGGAGAGAGACCTTCCATCCTATCACTGCTTGTATTCGTCTATTGCTTGAAGCTACTACATACGACTGTAAGGTATGGGACTCTCCGTAGTAGCCTTGTGAAACACCAGTGCTTGCGATCACACGATAAGTCGATTGATCACAGTCAGATGTATAGCTACTATGCCTGTGTCTTTGAACACCGGATATTTCAGATTTCGCGCCAAGCTATTTAAGGCTTAAAGCTCAGATGATGTCATCAGTCAGAGCCAGCTGTTCCTTCCCCATCCTATTCCGCGGTTTGTCGAGATTGTTTTGTCATCTCAAGGTCATTTCGCAATTGCAAATAGTACACTGTCGCCCCTCACTCAATTAACAATAAGTACCTAAACTCTCTTCAACTCACCGAAGAATTTCCTCTGTCCATCGAAAGAGTCGCCCAACATAGCTTTCTTCAATAGCCTTCGTCGCGCCTTCTTTGGTAATCCAGCATCGCCAGCAGCCATGTCCGCCGCAAAGCAGAAGGCACAGCAAATCATCGATGAAAACGCCGTCGCAGTCTTCTCGAAGTCGTATTGCCCATATTGCAGAGCTACCAAGAGCCTGCTCGATGACAAGCATGCAAAGTACTATGTTATTGAACTTGATCAAGTTTGTAAGTAGTCATCTTCTTCCACTAAATCCAGTGTTCAGCTACTAATAGCATTACAGCCGATGGTGCAGCCATTCAAGACGCCCTAGAGGAGATGACAGGACAGAGAAGTGTCCCAAATATTTTCATCAGCAAGAAGCATATTGGTGGCAACTCTGATCTGCAGGCAAAGAAGAGTCAGTTGGATGATCTTTTGCAGTCAGCCGGCGCTGTCTAGATACACTGTGAAGAAGTCAGATATAAACAGTCAGATCTAAGGGAAATGCATCGACTTTGACCCAATATGTCTTGAAAACCTTTTCCCCACATGCTTTCTAGATGCCTGCTGGCCAGATCCTTCCTTATTCGTTATGGTCGTTAGCACAAGAACCATGATAGAAGGAGCGAAGACAAGTGCGGAAGACCACACGATCTCGAGCTGCACGTAACTCAGGTCGCTCACGACAACAGAAAAAGATATCGAAATTGACCTCGATGACGAGCTGGTGTATTTGCTTTCTATCGAGTGTCTCTGCTGAAACTACCTGCCTTCAGAATGACTCTTATTAGTCTATGCAGAAACAGGCAAGATATACTGAGTGGTTAGGAACAATGACTTGAGAACGAGAAAATACATTATGGTTCTCAGTTCCTGCTACCGAATAGCTTGTCGAAAGACAGGATTCCGCCTCCACAACCTCAGAGATACTTCACAGCCTAATCGAGAGCCGGGTTCGATTACCACGATTCTCCATCGGACGCAGTAACAACCATCAATACTACTCAAGTATTCAACCTACGGTGCAACAGAGTTACAAGTCTACAGTACACTGTGTGTGCCAGTTCCAGTATGTACACTACCAAGAATAGACTGATGTTGAATACAGCTGAGACAAGCATTACACTAACAGCTTCGACTGCATAATCAAAGCTTTTACCCATTTCGCACGTTGGGGCTAAAAGTTACAGAATCTTCGAGAATGGATCACAACAGTTGCTCTTCAATTACACAGCTGTACCTCGTCAGTGTTATTCTTTTGTGATACAAGCTCTCGATACAAGCCTTTCACTGAGCAGCTACATATATACAATTTTGTTCAGCCCATAGGCTGAGCAGGCCAGTCAGGAACGTGCGGCACAGAAATACTGACCACTCATCCTAGAGTCTGCATTGCATTAGCTCTCTTGCAAAGCTTAAGTATGTTTAAGAGCTAATGGGAAGCTTAGCATCATATGCTGACTGATTTGAAGTCGCTACTTTCTCGTTGCATTGAGCTTGGTATGCTTGGTAAGACATTCTATGTGACGATCGGCTGCAATTATCACTGTACAGTCAACGGCCCCTCGATCGACATACCAGGTTTGGACTGGCTAGACGCAGAGACTGCCTGACGAGGCACTCTGCAGCCGGCTCGGCCACAACGTCGTTGTTGTTACCCAATAACACATGCACGTTGTATGCGATGCATCGATGTACACGCATTCGTCTCTTGATCTACGAAGAAGATCAGTACTAACACGTGATGTCATGTCACCAGCCTGACGAAAAGAGTATAGATCATATACGACCTAAAGCATCAGTATCGACATCATAAACACCTCAAATGGCTATATAAGCTTGCCTCTCTCTCGAACAATTCGGCTTTGTCTCTTACCAGCTTCATCTTCAGAGCCAAAGCCGAGTACTACCTGATTTCCCACAAGCCTTCCACAACAATCGTTCTTCGTAACAGTCGCTCATACATTCACTCACCACAATCAACATGAAGGTCATCTACATGCTCGCGGCTTTGGCCTCAACCGTCGTTGCTCTGCCAGGTGGAAACGACGATTGGCAGAACTGGGCCTCAACCACGACAGTGACAAGTGTCTCCACGACCACAGCCACAAAGACGAACACAGGTAAAACACCTTCCTAACAAGAAACGTTCTGCGACTAATATACGAAGTCACCGCCACAACCACGTCAGTCTCAGTGTCGACCAAGACAGTCACCGCTACCGCAACCTACACTCAGTGAGTTCGCTGATGAATTCGTGCTGCCACATCGACTAACACGCCTTTAGGCCATGCCCAAGCCCAAGCAACGGCTGGAACAACTGGCAAGGTTAGAAGCCGAGTACAGAAATACTGGCAGTGGGTGGAAAGCAACTTATTCAGCTGAGACATAGCTGAGAAACACACGACTTGACGTTAAAAATGAGCTACGCGTGACAAACAAGAAGGTGGAAGCGCGGCACATTGCAAAGTAACGGCCTCCACAGATACATAGTTATTAGTAAATATAATCGAAGCTATTGACCTTCACGCCGTTCTTACCTTGCCTCAAATGACTAGTTCGCAAGCTTGTGTTGGTAGTATTGTGTCCGAGGAGATATTCTTCCGAAACGGCCAGAAATACTGGGTGTCTGCAAAGTATTCCCTCATTCTTGAACCGACACTCGACAGCCTAGCTGACGAAATGGATACACATGTACAATAAGCGACGTCCGCCAAAGCGTTAAGCTAGGATCTGATAAACTCCTTGACGTACCCCGCATCCTCCAGCAGAAAGTATGCGCTAACAGAGCTTAGCGAGCTTGTCATGTCTTCACCTGGAGAAAGCTCAAATAAAGCTCCAAGATTTGTCGAAGAGAAAGGCAAGTACCTACATCAGCCGTCAGTCTAGCTTCAATTCATGCTGAGACATGCATACGTAGGCTGAGAGAGCGTGCATGAAGAGGGGACAATGGTGAACGCGTGCCTTGCTTTGGGTTTTGACCTTTGCAGGAACGGGCCAATAATAGATTATTGGAGTTGCACGCATTGGTATTGTGGGACACAAGAACAACAAGCAAGCGCTGTATCTGGCCGTCACCGAAGAGACGAGCTGAGAGCTATTGCAACGGTACGATGTCTGCTTTGGTATCTGTGAGACTTTTTCAGGCTGTTGGATGATGAAGGTGGTGCACCCGATGCTTAAGGAAGAATGGAGTAGTGCTAGCACTTAGCGGTATGATTTCTACGTCTCGATCTTCTGAAGTTCTCTTGCCGTCGGCAAAGCAGGAGCAAGCTGGCGAGCAAGCCCTAAGATCATGATGTACATAGCATGGAGACCTAGAACGGTGCAGGGCAGTAAAGTAGTAATGCTGTAGCCTGAAATGGTCTGGGTTGGAAACAGGAACAGCCGTATGCAGTGGTAACAGGTACATGCAGCCGACTCATCCGCACTCATTTTGTATTACACCTGATTTTTAGAGATAGAGTTTCTTCAAGCATTGGTGTCAAAGGTTGAGCCGTTATTGAACGTTCAATGAATAAGATGAGAACCATAACACGCCCAGTACTGACATCTGGATGTCATGACCCTTCTCAGGCTTCGGACACTGTAGGTTGGCAGGTACTGCCGAACAGAGCAGCACATCTCGCACTATCTTTGACGTTTCTTGTGGCACCCTTCACCTTCTCAAAAGCTTCGTCCACCTTCGATAGAGTTTGGCCATTACCCTCGTTGTTAGGGCTGACGTAACCAAGCTCAGCTTTCGGCTCATACATTCCCACAATTTCTGGGTTGACAATAAAGCATCTCAGAATATGGTACTGGCACAGATATCTAAGCTCAAGGTCGATGGCTTGATGACCGCCTTCACCAAGGTGACGTAGGATCTTCTGGGCAACGCCAGTATTGACGGCGTACGCAATAAGCCCGGTTGGCTCTATTGGCCATTGCACAGACCGATGGCCCGCTCTGTTGTACTGCTCTAGAAAAGCTTTTGTCCACCAGGCATAGGTCTTAAATGGCAAGATCGTCGGATCAGCATATTCGACGTGAGGTGTAGCCGTGTTGAAGGACTGGTCGCCGGAGTGTCCAAGCCAGAGAACCTCCCACTCTGATCCATAAGGTGAGTTGTCGTCGGCCTTTGTATCCGTCAAGTTTCGGATCGCACTTGATAGTAATGCCGACTGAATGTGTATGTTCATGTCCCAATCTGCGTCGTCCTCTAAGATCAACGCTGTAGAGAAGCTTGACATAATGATGTGCTTGAGCATATCACGGTGTGCCATCCACACTCTGGCAGTGCCTTTTTCATTTCTGTGAGGTTCTGATGAATGTGCCAAGAAATCATTGACTTCTTCATCCGTGATATATGGCTGTTCTGGAACATCGATATTCAGATTTGTTATGCTAGCTGCCGCCCTCAAGCCACGGGTTCGCCAGTTATTTTGCTTGTACGCAACTGTCAGAATCTTCTCGAAGCCCAGCGTTGAGTTCGCAGCTTGGTCGCGTGGGGAGACAATGGCTTTGGTTGGTAGAAGGCCATGTGAGTTGGGTGTCTGTGAGATTCCCGTCCTGCGGACCAGCAATACTGTGCAACAAACTGCCACAATCAGGAGGATCCGCAGATTGTGATGGGTACGCATTCGCTTCGGTTTGTCCAGCGGTCGGAAAGGCGAATATGATTGCTCGATGCCACCCATCTCAACAGACTTCTTCACGGCTCAGCTTGGGGCATGCCGTTTTGGCTAGAGCGGATTTACGATGTATAGTATGAGGCAGCAAAAAATAATCCAGCAAAACCATTGCACCACTTACCTATGCTATTGATCCGTACACGGCCATAAATCCATACTTGCGAGCGTGAAGTACAGCCGCTTTCGTCTATTGATTATTTTTGACAGGTTGATGCACAGACCTCGCAGCCGGAGACAGTAACATGCTGGCAAGCAGCATTGCTTGAGATCTAACTGGCACTCAGATTTCACAACCAGTCTTGAATAGCGTCGAGAGAGTTTGACCTCCGTAGCTATTTTTCTTCTAATCAGACACAACCAGATCTGAAGGACAACAGAATTCTGACTGTCCTACCCAAATCCGGTGCAGAGTCATATCCGTTCCTTATCTGATCGGAGACTCATGTGACATCTTGCTCATCACACAGAACTTGAGGTTCCCGATTTCGAGGCATCACTTTCTTCCCAATGATGACACGAGTTGCTGACGAGGGGAATATCCGAAGAGAAAGCTGTTTTCGAACGCGTGCTGGGTCGTGTCTGCTATGTATCTGCAAACAGCTTAGCGTGAGCACGTTCTCCGCCTAAATTACCCTATCCAGATGCGCACGATCTCACCTTCACGTGAAGCCCCAGCACTACAGTTGCTATACCGAACGCGCCACTTTTCGCTGGTAGGGATGTGAATTTGTATGACTATCACTGCATCAGCCATATCAGCCATCAAGTAGTGTCACAAAGGTGGTTCAATAATATTGTCATCTCGAAGACCGTTTCATGTCGTTAAATGCCAGACCCCCCGAGATCCCCACAACCCAATACCAGGCACACAAACATTTCTTCTCCTGCGCCAACCTTCTCTACAATCCTCCAAAACGCTAAATGAATGTTGTAACAATTGTACATTCGCTCATTAGGCCCGTGCCGAACCCATCTTCGCATTTGCCTGACCTGCCGCGCCCGCGATGGGCCAGCCCAGCTTTCGCCTCATTTCCTGTCCAGCCTTGCCGGTAGCATTCCATGCTAGTGAGCCACCAGCATAATTTGCAGGGCCACTGGCGTATAGTTCTTCCCAATTGGTAGGGGTATCTAACATGTCGTGAACAAGTGGATCGATCTCATCGTCCTGAATCCAAGAGTTAAGATCAAATGCGTCTGCTCCAGTGACTAGTTGTGACTCATTGGCCGCATTCTTGTCAAGCATCTCGAAACTACTTGTGCTGCCCTCATTGTCGAGTAGAGTCCATCTCTCGGCATCCTTGTCATCGAATAGTCCATCGAAAGCATCTGGGAGATCTGGTAGAGCATCTGTGCCATCAATGTCCAGGTCAACATGGTAAAGACCATGATCTTTCTGTGCAGACTTTTCAGGAAGGCTGGGTTCACTTCCTTGGTCGGGGCTCTTGCTTTTCGCAGATGATTTCTCGCTTACATCGGACTCTCCAAAGACACGTTTGTAGTCCTCAGTCTTCATGTACGCTGACAGAGTCTTGTCAAGAAGATTTAGACTATCAGTTGTTGTGGGAACAAGATCTCCTGCATCAGTCGGACCAAACACGGTATTGAGGTCGTCCCACGAGAAAGCTGACTCACTCCATTGATCTTCAGTGGTGGGCCCTGCCGATGGTGCAGGCATTCCTTGCCTCGCTCTTTGTTGAAGTGGCGTCACTTTGCCTGCTAGCTGACTGCCAGTTCTGACCATACCGACCGGTGTGGCAGCTCTGCTTTCATCCTTGATGTTTTGGCTGAGCGTTCGTTCCATTGACTTCGCTCCAGAAGGGACCTTTCTAGGTAGCATATCTTCGTCAAGGTGGAAGGCTTGCTGCAGTGATGTGTTCAAGAAACCGACAGGGTCTTTCACGGACTCCATCTCGGGTTTGTGTATTGTATTCCGATGTATGTCAAGTTCAGCATCTGTGGCAAAGCCTTGTGGCTGCACATTGCAACCAGGGAAATTGCATTTGAGCAGCACCTTTGGCTGTGGTACAGGTGATTGTGTGATTGGAGAGGCAGCATTATCACCACGAGGCTTCTTCTTGGGTGGGAGTCTGAGATCTTCAGGCTTAAGACCAGACCCTGCGTATTTGGGAGTCCCGTGTCCACGATCTGTGGGAAATGCAAATGGCGGTTTGTCAGCTGTGGGCGCTGGTGGTGGTCCATCCTTCGACTTCTGACCTTTGGCTTTCTGCTGCTGTGCCGCCTGCTGGGCTGCCATATTGAGATTTTCCTGTGTAAGAGGCATCGACTGTTGCGCCTGGATCATAGCATTGTTCGAGCTTTTTGCCATCGCCTGTTGAAACCATTTGGTTACTGTGACCAAAATCCTATCGAGATTCTCCGGAGTCAACGTGAAATGGTCCGCAGGTTGATAGGTTTTATCTGCGAAGGATTCGGGCTTGTACTGCTGGACAAGATGCCACTTGTATCGGATAAGTTGTTTCAGCTGCTCTGTATCGTTGTTCACCTGAGCCACCGTGAGTAACAGGCTATCGAATCTTTCGACAATTTTCCGCGTATTGGGCTCTGTCAGCTTGTTGATGAGCTTCTGTCGAGTTGCCTGATCTAGTGTGTAATTTGGCGGCATTGGTGTGATGCCAGCTGTGACCTCTTTGCTCACCTCCGCAACTCTTCGGGCGGCCTCTTGTTTTCGACGCTCTTGTTGCTCACGCTGTTCCTGTATAAACTGCGCTTTCTTCTCGGGTGTCAACTTTTCAAACTCTTCCTTGGTCAGGCCATGTCCTTGAGGCATGCTTTGCTGTACTTGAGGCACTTCCTGAGTGTCATCTTGATTCGGTCTCTTCAGGCTCTTGGGCTCGCCGTGCTTTGCGCTAGTACCAGGATGTTGTTGAGTCTGAGATTGGTTCTGAGGCACTGGACGGTTCTGCTGGTGTGCAGGCTGCCCAGTCCTTTGTTGATTCATAGCGACGACGTTGTTTTGCAGCTGTGGTCCCGCTAGTGATTGATTCTGTGGCTGATTGGGCATAGAAATCGGTTGTGATTTTTGAGACCGTTCCTCCAAAATCTGCTTGACTTGCTGATCGGATAGATTCTGCCAGTTCGGGTTTCGCTTTTTTGCTTCCTGTACAGCTTGTGAAGTGACTTGGCGGGCTTGCTGAACACCAACTCCAGGCCCCTGTTGTGGCATGGTTGGTGTTTGCAATCCATTACCGTTCTGCTGCATGGGTTGACCAGCACCAGCCATCTGCGCTTGCTGTTGTGCATGTGCCTGTGCCTGAGCCTGAGCCTGAGCCTGCGCCTGCTGTGCTTGTTGTGCTTGCCGTAGCGCCCTTGCATGGTTAAGCTGCATTGTGTCGATAGCGGTTATGGGAGGATTGACCCCGCCATGAGATTGCATCCAAGTTCTCAAGGCTGCCCAGGTCTGCAATACTGGTGGCATTACGACATTGTTTTGCTTATAAAATCCGTCCAGCTTTTCTCGAATCTGTCCAGGTAAGGCCCTGTTCATTGACTCTTTAACCAGCATCTCGTTTATTCTCGCATTGTTCTGACCTTGTGTCTGCATCTGCTGACCGCTTGCGTTCTGTTGAGCCATTTGCTGCTGCTGCTGCTGCTGCTGCTGCTGCTGCATCCGTATGGCATTCTGAGCGTTATGACTCATAGCTTGTTGCTGCATTTGCGGCTTCAGGTTGGGTAACGAACTTCCCTCAGCTCCAGCAGACAATGATGGTTGCATCATACTGGGACCCGCAAACTGATTGGGCATCTGTCCTAGATTTTGGTTTACTTGAAGGCTTTGAGGTTGCTGTGACACACTACGCTGCATATTGTTGTTGACCACTTGCTGCTGCTGCTGCTGTTGTTGCTGACGTTGCTGTTGTTGCGCGTTTTGTTGTTGTTGCTGCTGCTGCTGGACCTGCATCTGCGCCTGTCGTTGTTCTTGTCGATTGCGATAAGCCATGATGAAAGCTGGCCACTCACTTCTGGGTCGAGCGTTGAGCAGCGCTTGAACTTGAGGTGGAAAAGTCGAGAAATTGGCAAGAATTGCCTGAACACTAGGTGCCTGTTGCTGCTGCTGAGGTTTATTGACCATCTGTGCAGACTGTGGCCTTGAGACAGGTATCTGAATATTTTGAGCGTTATTGTCAAGTGAAAGATTTTGATTAAGTGGCTGATTGAGTGTGTTTATACCTCGAGGTTGGGGCACTCCGTTCGTGAGGTTTTGACCTTGCATCATTTGAGCTTGAGCATTCAATTGACGTTGAGCTTGGTTACGAGCTTGCAGCTCCCTGGTCTTTTGAATAAGCAGCTGTCTGAGCTCATTTTGAGAGGCATTAGGATTCTGGTGACGAAGCTGCATTAGAAGCATTCTTTGTTGTTGAGCGGCAGGATCATTAGTGACACCCATATTAGGATTCGAAGTGCTAGCAGGCACTACAAGTTGACCTTCTTGCTGTGAACGCATACCTTCCTCTTGCTGGCCGCGAAATTGATCGATGTTACCTAGAAATGGTGTTTGGTTAGGTTGTGTCACTGGTACAGTAGCGGTAGGGTTCGGAGTCTGTATACGGTTCATGTTTGCAGCCATAGCGGTTTGAGCGTTTTGCACGTTTTGATTGTTTTGCGTCTGTCGCATCCTGAACTCTTTAGTTGCTTTCATCCTGAAATGGTAGATGATTGGATCGATCCCTTTCTCGTTCAAATGAGCTCGAACTCCGGGCTCCATCGAGTCAACGAGTTGTGCCATTTGATCCCGAGTAGTACTCTTAGCCATTTCGGCAGCACGCGTATTGATCCATTTGTTGTCTTCGTCGGTAAGTCCAGTTGGATTCCGACGAACTGACTGGTTAGGGTTGTTAGGCTGCATGAGTGGGTTGGCATTCTGGTGAGTGTTCATTGCGTTCATCACATTGCCTTGTTGTTGGCCCATTTGTTGACCGGGCATCTGAGGCGTGCCCATATTCAGATTACCGAAGCCACCCATGCCCTGGTTCATGTTAGGAGGCATCTGCTGTTGTGGCATGTTAGGGTTCATGCCAATATTCATCATCCCATTGGCAGCATTCTGTTGGCGTTGGTCGCGAATGCTGGCCAGCTTCTGACGAATCTCTGCCCTGTATTGGTCAGCACTTTGACTCATGGCGAATTGTCTCTTCTCGAAGGCCAAAGCTATATCGAGGGAGCGTAATGTATCGACGTTGGAGCCGAGCATGCGGAGAGAGTCGAAGAGAAACTTGACCTGACCGGCTCTGTCTTGAATTGATAGATTAGCTCTCCAACCCTGAGGAGGACCATCCTGGTTTTGTGAATTGGTCAATGATTGGTAGATGCGGGCAAGATAGGTATGATTTCTTTGTTCTTGCATGCCACCCATGTTAGGCATACCAGTGTTCATTCCCATATTGCCTGGGTTGCCCATGTTTCCACCCATCATGCCCATATTGCCCATGGTTGGCATCCCCCTCCCCATGCCTCCCATATTACCGAACTGTTGTGGATTCATGGCCGTCAAGGGCAACGTATCCGAAATTATTGGGCTTCCATATGGTGGGTGAGGAGGTCTCGTTGGGGACCGTTATGGTCGTGGTGCTGTGTGTCGCAGGTAGACTGAGAGGCGAGTTACTGGACTCGGCGAGAGACAGCAAAATAGACAGTCAACGATGGGGGAGCAAATGGAACAGCTGTCTTGATCGTGGTGCTTGATATGATAGGAAGCAGAGGCAAGGAAAGCGAGTGTGTGCTGTCGGGCACTCGAGTCTGTCGCACAAAGAGCGGGTGACTACTAGGCAGGCGATCCACTTGCAGTCCTCGTTCTCGTCCTACGAATCTAGCCCAGTCTTTCCGCGAAGAAGTTGATGTTCACTGACTGTCAAATAAAATGCTTGAGAACTGGCAATGGCGGCGATCCAGGCAAAAGGCAAGGCGACGGACTGGATGCAGCTGACGTGAACCTGCAATCGACTTATCCCAGGTCGTGCGTAAGGGAAACTCTAAGAACAATGAGTCGCAGATTTTCCGACAAACAGAGGTCGTCTGGCGTCAAACAGCTTGAAACTGGAGGAAAGTACAGGAAGTTCGTGAGAGATAAGAATACAGCTCGTATATCAGGACATGCAACGATGTGAGAAAGAGACAGCAGGCAAGACGAAAACACACTTGAAAGGCAGCGAAAGGCCAAATGCATCCAACATGAGCCTGTGGAAGGCCATGAATGAGTTGGTGCACGGCAGGTGGAGAGCAGTGGGCAGCACCTTCCGCAGGTAGACCGTTGTGGATGTCCTAGCAGCCAATTGCGCATTCGAGCTGAACGTTTCGCTCGTTAGTGCACGCAGGCAAGGGCAAGGTCGAACTCTAATTTGCGCTCAGAGGAAGCCAGCGACTCAATAGGCGGCATCGCTCCAAACATTGCGACAACATTCAATAGCAACCTTCCGCTGTGTTTCCAGAACCGCGTTCACCTCTCGTCGCGGTTGCAATGAAGACTCTAGTTGTGTAGCACACCCCCCGATCTTATAACGGGAGATGTAGTTGCTCGACTACTTCTCAGCGGACTCGATTCTCAGTAAGCACGGAAAACCTGATATCAGCTTGCTGACTGTTGGTCAAATGGGCACCAATGAGCTTCGACTTTCGTAGCTACTATTTCGCTTCTAGTGAGCAATTCGGGATCACCCTTACACCAGATAGGCTAGTGATCGTCTGACGTGCTGAAACCTTCCGTTTCACTCGCACTACGGTCGAAATTAGAATCATACTGTCGTTCTTGGAGACCATAAACGCTGTGGTGAAGTCATCCATCCATAAGGCATCTCCTGCATAGCACTGCTACATCGTATTTGAGTATTCCACTGTTGGTTCACTGATTTCAGAACGTGCGGTCTTCTAGCCTTTCTTCAGGACTATCGTTACCATGTATAACAGGCTCCCTTCAGCATCGCGGTTATAACATGGCAAACGCAGCAGAGTCGGGCACCTTCGCCGGACTGGCTCTGTTGACCATATGTGTCTCCGTCCTTCTACTACTACGGCACTACCTTCCTCTCCGATCTGCTCCTGCCTTCCTTGTAGTCCCAGTCTTCCTCGCTGTCGTCCTACCTATCACTGCAATCCTCCTTGTTCCTATCGATCTTGCGTCGAGCGCGAGGGTGGAAGATGAGGCCGCCAAAGGAATATGGTTGCCCCAACGGCTAATCTTGATATCATGGAGGATAATATATTGGTTGACTTTCGTCTCTACATGGCTGATTCTGCCATTACTCGGCGAGTACATGGATGCTGGATACCGTGAGCCTAAGAGCCGCATGGTGTACTCCCTGAGATCAAATGGAAGATACCAATTGATTACGATGAGCTGCGCCATACTCGGCCTCGTCTATATGATCTATTCCTACGGCTTCGATACTACGGCCATCAAGGCTCTGGTCATGGCACTGGCCTATGTCTGGGGTTTGATATTGGCTATCTACCTCATGGGTCATGGTCTAGTGGCTATTCCTCGAAACATGATCCGGAATGCCAGTATTAGTGGTCGACTAAGAAGAATACAAGCGCATGCCCCGAGAGTTCACGAGAAGTTGGAGGACGCTATTATTGCTCTTGAAGACCTGGAGAGCCAGATTGAGCAGTTGAAGAAACGTAAGACCGGTACAGCGAGGGATTTGCAAGAGTGGATAGAAGATCTGGCAGATATGGTAGGTACAACTCCACCACGAGTCACTTTGGCAACACCGGAACTCGACCCTTCTGGCAAGGTACCTGCTGTCATCACGGAGCGCTATTTGGCCGATTTGACTCGACGTTTCTATCGTGCTCGACATCAACGTGCCCGATACGTGGAGGAATGGGATCGTACCGTTCAGAAAGCCTACGAGCTCCAGCTCATCCTCGATTCGAAAGCTAGCAAACAACTTGTCTTCAATCGTTCTCGGCCATCCTCTTCGCGCATCTCTCAGATCTTCACCCTTCCTCCCAGTTGGCGCTACCACCTCTACGCAAATATCATTCCAGCTGCACGTCTATCAGCTGGCAGTTTCCTAAGTGTCGCTTCTGCAGCCATAATATGGTCCGAGATCATCCGATTTCCCAAGCCCGAACTTTCCGCTGTATCCTTGACGGTCATTCACCACCCCACGCGGAGGGACTACCAAATAGGTCTCGGAGGGCAACTCACAGCAGCCTTTTGGATTCTCTATATGTGCGCCTGCGCGCTGTCTTCCATTGCAGACGTCCCTGTGTGGAATCAGCGAGCACTTGTCCGCAGAAACACTTACGCAGAGTCTGCATGCTGGTATGCTGGGCAAATAGCACGCCTGACCGTCCCTCTTGCATACAACTTCCTCACTTTTCTGCCTGAACACATCCAGAAAGAGACCACGTTCTACAACTTTCTCGGCAGGTTGATCAACTTGACACCACTTGGGAAGTGGTTCGATTTCCTCTTTCCAATCTTCATACTCATCCCAGTCTGTGCCACGTTTTTCAACCTATACGGACGAATCAGGAACGTCCTTGGTTTCGGCATACTAGACGACGACGATGAAGAGAACAACCCATCAGGCTTTGGCACAGGTGGCTGGAGGGAAGGCCGAGACCTAATTGCACGAGACCTAGAAGGTCCAGGTCCCTCAGGCTCTAGCACATTGGGTCTGCTTAGCAGCTCTTCCACATCGTCTCCTCGCGGCTCCAGTGATATCTCTAGATCACCTCAATGGGCCAGCCCTGCGCGAGCACCTGCATCCTCTACAACAGGGCGAACTTTGGGCTCATCTGGCCTGCGGAACTCCCGCCAACCCCCACCACTAGATGCTGAGCCGGACGAGGAGAACTTCTTCACCTTGTTCGGCCGGCGTGTGAAGAACACATTCGACACGTTCGAGACGCCGAGGTGGATGAGTAACAGCAACAAGTCCGATAACGCAAGTGGCAGTAGTGCCAGCGCTGGATTTACTAGACCAAAGTGGATGGGAGGAGACGGAGACTCCAACGACGACACAAACTTCTTCTCTAGATTATTTAACAGTACTGAAAACAGTAATGTCCAGGCTAATGGTGCAAGCTCGAGTCGTGGTAGGATTGTATTGTAGCTAGTTTAGCAAGCGTGTATAAATTGGATCGATAATTTTCAGCCTGGAGCTGTGTTTTCCACCATGTTCCGATGAGGAGTACACCCATCGATACAATCACGAATATCGAGATTTATTTAGATCGTAGAGCGTGCATAGCATACCAATATCGAAGGCTTGGTTTCGCTTGCTCCACGACAGATATAGGACATGATGTTATCCGTAAAGACTCAGGATTGGTAAAAAGGTTTGCTCAAACACATCGAATACACATAGCTTATCCAGGCAAGCACAAAACATACAGCGATAGTTGTCTCGTCATGAGAACGAGTAGTATGCAGTAAAGCTCTTAAAGTTGAGAATCTTTATACATGTTTTTGTACAATCTACGTGCCCTTTTCGCACGGCGCTGGAACGCAAGCAAAAATAAAAACAAGCAGCCTTGTAACTAAACAAATATAGGTGATGAGAGGTTTGGCATCCTTCTTGAGATGTTGAAAGCCTAGATCTCTCTGCTTTCACCAATGTCACAAACGTCGAAGACGCCTTCGGTCGGGATGTTGTGGTGTTGCAGTGCCTGCTTCAATAGTCTCGGTGGCTCAAGGACATCCTCCTCGGTCAATACCCAGGTTCCCCAATGTATACCTAGAGCTCTCTTGCAGCCCGTGTCTCGGAAGATCTCGACCGAATCTCGAGGATTCGAATGCATCGGACTCATGATCCAACGTGGCATGTACGCGCCGATTGGTATTAGCCCTAGATCGAATGGACCGCGGTGTTTGCCAATCTCTTTAAAGGCGGGACAGATCGGAAGGTGGGAGTATTCTTCGGACCAGTCGTCTTTTCCGTCTGATGACTCTGGCACAGCGCGGTAGCCAGTATCGCCGCCAAAATAGACGGACTTGGGAGGTTGAGACGTGCCTGGAGTGCCGGAGGTGACTGACCATGACGACCAGAGTGTTGCGCCGCGATCAAAGAGGCCTCGGTTCGCGATATGTTGACACGGCAGGCACGATATCCGAGCCGTGATTGTGTTGGAGGATGGTTGGGCAGTATCGACGTCTGAGATTTCAGGTTTGGAGTCATTAGAGCTCGGAGATTGAGGAGTGAGTGTAAAGTCCACCTCGTCCCACCAGTCGAGCTCAGTACACTGCTGGATTTTGCATTCTGCAAACCATTTCTTGTTCCCCAGTGGCACGAAGAAATGACAGTTGGGAAACCTCGTTGAGACCTCGCGCACACTAGAAACGCTCAGATGATCGTAGTGACTATGTGAGATGACTACGGCATCGATGAAGGGAATATCGGCGATGTTACAAGGTTTCTCGGTGTAACGTTTCGGCCCCATGAAGGAGAAGGGTGAGCAGCGGTCCTCGAAAACTGGGTCAAAGAGGACTCGAAGGCCAGAAGGAAACTCGACGTAATAGCAGGCATGTCCGAGCCAGGTTGCGCGAATCTTATCGTTCTGCTCGCGGGAAGGAAGGAACGTCGGTTTTCGGACGGGAATGGTTGGTGGTGTCGTGTCGGGAGAATTGGCCCTCCCATTGAACCTTCTCTTGATCATGCCACCCATAATCTTCCATGGAGTCTGGTTGTTCCAGGATGGCCATGGATTTTCGAAACGGCCATTCTCAGTGTGCCAGGCTTTGGTCTTGGTAAGGTCGTCGTCAGGCCGAGCACCCTGTGAAGCTGGCATGGAGATTGTTGCTGCATACAGCA
Organism: Lithohypha guttulata; assembly: GCF_036872675.1. Lineage (NCBI taxonomy): Eukaryota > Fungi > Ascomycota > Eurotiomycetes > Chaetothyriales > Trichomeriaceae > Lithohypha > Lithohypha guttulata. The sequence continues at coordinate 700,494 of NW_027042756.1, read as the reverse complement.
ATGCTGAAGCAGAGCTTGAGTTCGCCATAATGCGACGTATATGCTGTTGCTGTCGCGGGTTGAAAGTGAAGGCTTTCCTTCTGGTAAGGAAATGGAGGAATGAGCGCATGAAGAAAAGGAAGCACGGGAATAGGTAAAAGAAAGCACACGGGCAGCTGACAGATGCAGGCAGATACCAGGTATAGGACACAGAGACTGTTGTCGAATAGAACTCGCAATAGGGAACTCAATTACGTTGGAGTAGGTGTAATATTGCGCCGTGCCAGTGTCTGACCAGCAAGCTCACAAGCTGCGGCGCCCGAAAGTCGAAATTCTGACGTCCGTGGATTTTGAGCAAAGCAGAGTCTTAACACCGTTCTGGGACATCTATACAGATAAAAAAAGGACGAGCAGAATCACATCGGCATGGTTCACAGCCGTAAAGTCCGAAGGGGAAGGTGCGATAGCTGGTGAGCACTCTACTGCCTTAGAAATCAGGCTGCTGAGATACTGGAAGACATTCTGCTACGCTCCCCAAGTGATGTATATCGAACTCATCCACGCTGCTCGTTGTGTACGATAGCATATTGCGCATATGCAATCAAGCGATGCTGCCACAACAATCGTGCAGCATGGCTCAACTCCAGTCTCTGCTGATGCGCTGATCGGAACTAAGCAGGATCTGGCGAAGCAGCTGTCAACATCCACCAATACGAGTGATGGAGGTATCATTTCGCAGTTGACTAGCAACCCATTCTTCACTGCTGGCTTCGGACTCGCTGGACTTGGTGCTCTGGCTGCGTTCGGACAACGTGGTGTTCGTCGTGCAGCAGGTCTTGTTCGTCAACGATTACTCGTTGACGTGGAGATCAGTATTAAGGATGAATCTTATGGATGGTTCCTGCTCTGGATGACCCAGCACGAGAAACGGCAACTGATGCTGAGAACGGCCCAGGGAACCCCTAAAGCTACTGCGTCAACCTTGTCTTTAGGTCAGCGCATGTTGCAAAGACTTACTCCACGAATGCGCCATCTCGCGGTTGAAACTTCCAAGCTCGAGCTACCTAATGGTGCAATCACAACTCATACCACTCTGATCCCTGGACCAGGTCAGCATTTCATCCACTACAATGGCACCATTATACATGTGAATCGCCAACGCGAGGCTAACCGTACTGAGATGCTGCAGGGAGGCTCCAGACCCTTCGAGACCACGACCCTAACCACTCTCTACCGAGATCGCTTCGTCTTCGAGTCCATCTTTCGGGAAGCAAATCAGCTTGCAGTGGAAGCAGTTGAAGGCAAGACAGTCATCTATACTGCAAGAGGTGTTACATGGGAGAAATTCGGGCATCCAAGACAAAAGCGACCTTTGGATAGTGTTATACTTGAAAAAGGTGTGAAAGAGCGCATCGTTGCAGATATTCAAGACTTTATAGCCTCGCATAAATGGTATGCTGATAGAGGTGTGCCGTACCGACGTGGCTACTTGCTGTACGGTCCACCTGGCACTGGCAAATCATCCTTCATTCAAGCATTGGCTGGTTATCTGGACTACGGCATAGCAATCATTAACTTGTCAGAACGCGGTCTGACCGACGACCGCCTGAATCATCTTCTTACTATCATCCCACAACGAACTCTCGTCCTACTTGAAGATGTTGACGCAGCCTACAACAATCGTAGGCAGAAGATAGACTCTGATGGATATGCTGGTGCCAATGTCACCTTCTCTGGTCTTCTCAATGCACTCGACGGTGTGGCTAGCGCCGAGGAGCGTATGCTGTTCCTTACCACCAATCACATTGAACGACTAGATGAGGCACTAGTCAGACCTGGTAGGGTTGATATGACTGTTCGACTTGGCAATGCCACTGCGTATCAGATCTCAGCCTTGTGGGACCGCTTTTACGGCGATATCGATGCAGACGAAGCCACAAAGCAAGAAAAGAAGAGCTTGTTCATGACTCGACTCGTGAAATATGGCGCACTAGCCAACCTCGAAGACCATACCCCTAGCTCGACAAGCACAGCTGCTCTGCAAGGGTTGTTTCTTTACAACAAGGGCAATCCCGATGGTGCTATTGACATGGTCTGGCAGTTGAGTCCTGGTGAAATGCCAAACGCTCCTCTGGCAGAGCCCAAGATTCAGACGAACTCATCGTGAGGATATCTTCGAGAAATTTGCAGTCAAAACTTAAAAGGTTACAGACAATTACCACCCCTCATTAGTGGCAGGAAAGATGTCAATGGCAACGTCCCCGTCTAGCAGAGGACATGCTGAGGATGCTCGTGTAGCGGATGCACCTATACTCGACAGTTCTTACACAACCTTCACGAATCGTCAGAAAAGACTCGTTGGTTTGGGCTCAGCTATCGGCCGCATGCTTCATTCCTTGCGCCGGGGATAGCCCGTTACCTGTCATCGAACTTGTCTCGCGAGCTCTACCTGTCTGCGTAATAGATGGCGACCTAACTATACCTTCGAGGTTCCATTCAATGGCTTGCTCACGATTAAACGATCCTTACGGCTTTACCACAAATCGTGATGTTGTGATTTATGTCATATAAACCTCGAGCCTGCAGGCGTCAACATATCCGACAGGAGTGGAGATATCAAGCTGCACAGAGCAGGTACACGTGTGAATTGCGAGCACGAAGGTCCATATCCATCCCAGTTCGCAAAAGTGTCGGGGATCCCACAACAAAACTGTGGGCGTGCCCCCAACATTTTTCCCGACTGGGACGTGCTAGCCATGGTGAGCCGCTGCGTGGAGCTAATGTGGCTTCCTGGTGATTCTGCACAGCCGTCGAGCCCAAGGTGGGTGTTGGAAACGGTTTGAATACTCAGACATTGAATTCTAACCAAGGGATTTATCAAAGATCGCACCCTGCTTGAAGGACATTTTCTCAATGCTATCCGAGTTCTGACCATTCTAACAGACAGCAAGCTTGAGGACGTGATACGCCGCCATATGCAAAAGACAGGGGCATTACCTCTTAATTCTGTTCACAGTCGCCTCGTGAAGAGGAAGATTCCACCCGCCACTTCGAGATCAGGGGTGATCAAAGTGAGTTCGTCACGGTTAAGGGAGCTAGTAGTCATACACACGTTCGAATTCCTATTGGTCCAGTTCTGACATGCCATTCTACAGGCATGCAGATATTGGAGCATCAAGGGTTGAGAACAACACAATTGCTATTATTAGACTTGCATGGAGGTACGGTACACAGAGACCTAGCAACAAGTACTATTGATAGTGATAGATAGCAGTATCCTATACGTCGGCAGACAATACAAGATAGCGAGCATCGCATTCCGTCGTACACCCATTTATGCGTTGTTCTCCTGCGAATTCGTAAGGGTCACATCAGTGCTAGCACATTCGAGAAGATTGTACTCGCCAGCAGGACGACCAGACGTCCTATTGCTCTGCACCGTCGTACTTGTGATCAGTGACTACCTGAGTCGTGTACCGAAGTTTTAAGCACGGCCTTGCTCGTCAGACGCGACAGAGGTGAGTTCGTACCATCGAACGCGAATATCCGAAAACAGTTAGTACATAGTAGCTATCATCACTAACTCAAACCGATGTATGGCCGTACAGTTGCCAGAGATTGCACTATATTACGGTAGTTTGCTCGAGTGCCTACGCCCTTATTACCTGAGATCGAGCCTTACTACTCTAGTAGTGGTAGAGGATCATCGCTAGTAGCTTGCTTTGTTGTAATGCCGAACAAAGCCCTGGTATTCCTCAACTCGTCCACACAGAACTTGAATGCATTCCACTTCTCACAATATCAGAATTCCTTCCTTGCAGTAATTCGTCTGGTGGCGTACGTGCCTGTCCGCGACACGTCTCTGGTGAGCGTTCGCAATGGTGGACGTACACCAGCCAGGTGACTACCGTATCCTTCTTGGCGAGACTTTCAAAGATGACCACGAAACAGCGATCAAAAATATCAGTGTGAAGTACAACTGGATTCCCAAGAACGGTTTCCAGAACAGTTTTGGCACAATCAAAACTACCGGAGACGATGTGTCTTTAAATTATGAGCATGGGCACGACGCGTACGATTACGATGGTTGGGTTCTAGAAGAGCCAGATCACGAACAGCTGGCATTAGTCTGGAATGCCGAAAAGTCTGCATTCATATTGGAGAAACTAGACTTGTCGTTAGAGGTCAACATTCAAGCTGGCACCAACATAACATCTGAATTTGTAAAGCGCCATGGTAGACTGGAACGACAAGCTGGCCACGACTTGCACGGCCAAGACACAGTGGACAATCTCTTTGCCACAGAAGAAAGCGGAAACCCTGATGCATCCAATCCCTTTGATTTCAGACACTTCCTCGAGGAAGCCAAGGAGGCGACAGAAAAAGCAGGTCATCGTACTGGTGGTGGTCGAACACCAGTCCCCGGAGCACGAACACCAATGAGTGGTCTCTCGAGTCCACTTCTGGGAGCAGGTCATCATCCTCTCCGCCCGTTGACACCCGCTGTCGGATCGATAGAGATCATCGATGCTACAGACCGAGAAATGAATGAGTATCCAGATCGTCGACGGCAGAAGGCTCTCAAGCCATCGAAGCTGAAAACTAAAGTGACACGAAAACCAGCATCTTTCACGAAAGCAAAAGGTGTCCCACAGAGTCACTCGAAGGAAGTTCTGTCATCTGAAAAGGTAATCGACTCCGACTCCGATTCCGACGCTTCTGATCGTCCTTCGATCGCCGCCACAGTTCCTCGCAAAACAATCAAGACTCAGAACAGAAAGAGATCGAGTGGTTTGATACCTTCCAAGGACAAAGGTGACGACAGTGATCCTGATATGGATTCTAGCTCAGCTCCCAAAGCAAGCCATACTCCACAAGTAGACGTCGAAATGCCTGATATCGACGACGAAAACATGAAATATTTCCAAGACATCGACGACGAAGCGGAGAACGATGGTGACGTAGACGAGTTGATCCTCGACGAACCCACAGAACCTACAACACCACCGCCACCACCACCCACGAAAGAACTCAAACAGAAAAAGAGGCGACAGAGCAGTACGTCAAAAGCACAAAAAGTGAAAGCACCTTCACCTTCACCACCATTATTACAGCACGATAGCATTGACGAGGACGACCTTGCTGCAGAGCTGGAAGCAGAGTTGGCTGCTCAGCAGGAAGGAGATGATAGCGAAGGAGGGATTGGTCTGGGAATTGGAATTCAACAACAGGATGATGACGAGAGCGACATTAGCGAGGAAGAGTGAGCAGCATAGAAAGAGACTGGAAGGAAATTTGGTCAAGCTGTTGCCATGGTAGCGAAATGCCAGCCACACTCTACGATACACGTCGAAATAAACGATACTGATACGAGAGTGAAGTCATCCTTCAACCTGTTCAGATCCACGCATCAAAAAAAACAATACGGTACCTTTTGCCTACGTCTCAAACAGTTTCACAATCCAGCATATGAGTCGTTTAAGCCGAGGCCAGAATTCACAAGGACGCAATTGGCGAAGCAGATAATGTAGGCTGGATGTTTCCCAAGATCGTCGGCAATGGCTGAAACAAAGGAGGGATGAATGGCAGCACGCACCCTCGAAATGATTGCTCCTACGTTTATATTCGGAGTACAGCCAGCGGCAACGGCCAGATAAAACACTTTCTCAGAATTTACCACTGGCACCTGCTAATGTTGCATTAATAAACCTCTACAGTACAGCTACGGCACACAACACCTCTGTAAACAGGCGCGGCCTCCTCTCACAATACCGGAACGAGTTTAAGGCCTTTAAGACTATCTGGTATCGAGAGTATCTAGCAGCTGAGTCTGAGATTGACGTGGAGGTTGTGCACCTAGCACATTAGAAAGTACGTAGCTCGTCTTCGTCGTCTGAAAGGACGACGATATCTGGAGCAGGTTGTGTGGCCTTTGACAAACCAGATTCTTCACCAGTGGAGTGCGATGGTGTGTACTTCAGTGGACGAGGCTCGTGCATTTCTTCGTCGTCAAGGTCGATAAAGAGGAGCTTCTCATCTTCCAATTCATCCTCGTGGTCACCGATATAGTCGCTGTCATCGAATATACTGATATGGGGCACGTCCACAGGGAACGGATTAACCTCTGTCTCGACAGTTGTGTTTCCTGCAGTTGTTTTGTTGGCTTGGATAGTGCCTGTACTAGTGCGGGTTCGTCTAGGCGGCGAGGAGGAGGAGGTGAACTGCTAAGTCGACGTTTTGGTACGGCTGACATGGTGTAACATACTAATTCATGAGGAAGGACTTCGTTAAAGGAGTGACTTCGCCAAAAGAGCGATTTAAGCCAAAATAAAGGGGTTAACCAGAAGAAGACTTGTGGAATGAAGAAATAGTGCTTAAGCTTAACTTGTTGATATGCACCGGCTTGAGGGTGGTGTACAGAAGATTATAGTAACAACTATTATAGATCAGTGTTGTATATGGTCGCATGTAAAGATTTTATCATGGAGGATAGCGACGGTAAGAGTGTCCTGAATTCAGTAAGCATTGTAGATCTTATACAAGACGCGCTGAGTGGTGGTGGTGGTAGTGACGGTCGACTCAATTTGCTACCCGAAAGTGGTTAGATGCTAGGACGCCTTAGACGACCCAAGTAGCGTACTCTACTGCCTGAAACTGCCTGCCTGTCGACCTTACAGAATCTTCTCTCCATCGAGTTGCACCATGTCTACAAGTACCGGTATTGACCTTGGTCCTGATGTCCTACTGTGTTTTCGCTGACGACCTTTTGTATCACGTATAATCCCTTCGCAAAACTCACGACTATGTCGAGCAGCAGTATTTCATCGTTGTCAGCCGAGCTTCTAACGCTGATTGTCAATTGCTTGGGCTCAGACACATCAAGCCTTCACAGTCTCTGCTTGGTGTCAAAGGTCTTTAGCAGGCTGGCAACTCCAAACTTATACACAACCTACCAACAGCCAGAATCGTGGCCTCCGGAGAAAGCAACACGTTTCATCTCGTATGTTCGGACCATCTTGTCACGGCCTGATCTGGCGGTCCACGTCAAGCACGTCGCTCTGGGCAAGGCAGATAGCGATGAAGGGCTTGTAGACTCCGTGAGCCCTGATTTTGTGGATCTTTGTCGCGATCGGATCACCTCCCTCTGGTCACCAAAGTTGACTGAGGAGAAATTTGTGTCAGAATGGGTTGAAGGCATCAAGCAAGCGTTGCCAGAAGCGCTTCAGGGAGTTCTGCTCAGCTCTCTGCCCAACATTGAGAGCCTGTATTTTGAGGAAGGTTATCAGCCGAAGCATCTTTTTCAGGTGCTGGACGCCGTCACTGAGTCAGACCCTTCAGCAAAGCACGTTCCGGCACGGAAACTAAGATCAGTCCGCACACTTTCTGTAGAAGGAAAATATGGGTATCTCGATTTTGCCAAGTGCAGCTCCTTCTTTCGTCTGCCAACGTTGAGGAACTTTGAGATAGGACTGGCGAATGGAGAATGGTCAGAGGACAGTGTGTGGAACGTACCGGCACACTCGGCTGCAGTCGAGAAACTGTCATTTCAATACTCGGCCCTGACATGTTGTTGCATGAGACAGATCGTCAGGAGCTGTGCAAGTTTGAGGGAGTTTCGCTTCACATATGGCCGCATACATATGTATTCGGTTCATTTTACACCAAAAGAGTTATTGGAGGAGCTTCTTGCACATGCTGCGACTTTAGAGGCTGTTTGGTTGAACTTTGACGATAACTGGCAGAAGGGTGAATGGGAAGAAATACCGACTGAGAGACTGGTACTCGACACCAGTCTCAAGCAGCTGAACAAACTCAAAACGATGAGTATCAACAGCCATGCCCTTCTTGGACATGGAGTAGAGCCGATAGAAACTTTTGTGGAACGTACAAACCGACCTTTCGTGCTTGCCAATCTAGCAGATATGCTCCCAGAGTCAATCGAGTTCCTGGAAATTATTGGCTGTACTGAGGTTGCAGTATTCCCACAGTTGGTCGTCCTTCGCACAGCCCAACGTCAGGGAAGACTGACAAGGGTGAGCACAATCCGGCTCATCTGGGCCAACGAAATCCTCAAGCCTGATGTGTCGAGAGCTGATATAGAACGTTTTGAGATGCCGGGTGTGCGAATCGACAACTTGTTCATGAACGTGAGAGAAAGAGACGCCTCGATCGACACTGCTGTGGAAAACACCTCGAGCGAGCTGTTTGGAAAAGATCTTTTCCTACTACAGGGTAGCTAAGCTGATGTTAGCATTTCAAGAGCAGCACTCCATCGAAGTATCGTCTACCAATAATAAGCAGGCGAGACTGTTTTCGCCGCTATGTTCTGCGTGCGATGTCCTTGTATAGACCCCCAGACGGTCAAGATGTTGTGTACCAATCAAGGATCGTCATCCTGAAGGACAATATCGGTGAACATGCACATTTCATCAAAGCCTATGCACAACCTGAGCTAGACAGATATCACTTAATTTGCGTGAATATCGTACTCGAATCCACCTCCTGAGTATGCCGTGTTGATGTTCCTGTCGCGCACGTGAATGGAGGACATTTTGCGAAGCAACAAGACCTCAGAAATCAGCCATCCCCTAGCGCAGGTGGAGGTGGACCAGTAACTCGAGGGACACCAATCTGAGATGGGAGTAGGTATGTATGCAAGCTCTTATTACTGCCTTGATATTGGCGTTGCCTTGTCTATACTGGAAAGAGATGAAAAGGAATTATAGCTTCAAGTCCACTGTATCGGGGCTCATCACGCCTGTTTCTGGGCAGCGGTTCAGCAGTGAAACAAGTGTCAGGTAGAGTGAACTAGAGCCGGGACAGTATCGCATCCAAATCTTTCTGGGCAAGCTCTTTTCAAACCAAGCAGCTTTCCAACAAGCTCCTAGGACATAGTCGTTGCTGTCGGCTTTCGTATTGCGCAAGAAGACTCGTGACATCCCTGCCATAGCAGTCGTTGTTCAGACCATTCCGTCTATTTTATACGATGTCTGAGACAGCATCGCTGAGAACAGGCAAGGGGATCGAATGCGTACGGAATAGGGAGACACAGAACTGATCCGTGCCAACACAGTTCCAAAAGCCGAGTAGAGCTGATATGGTGGAAGACCAAGGCTGAATGTGTATTGGTGAGGGTAGAGACGAACAGAGAGTGGAAAGACCGGAGAAATCAGCCGCTCAGCTCAGTTGGACTTGCTTGAAGGGTTGCAAGAACACCTGTGTGTTCAACGAGATCCTATACTATTAGCAAGCAAAGGCCAAGCAACCTCGACGGCAGGGTAGTTCCTGCGATGGATTATGTCTTTGATCTGGCATGAACAGAGGCATCGGTATCAGGAGTAACGCTGGTGTACGCCCATCATAAGTACACTACAGAATCAGCATAGATTTGCTCTCCGTAGCTGTACATGACAGCTTCGCATATATCAACACCATGGAACTCCGAGTCCTGTGGCATGGAACGAAGAGAGTCTGGCAAAGAATGACCATTTGGTAGAGCCAGCTTTCTGGACCCACTAGCAGGTCACTTGCTTATTGGCTACATCTCGTGCGAAATTGGACTGAGGTGCACAGACACGACGATTGGGTGAGAAGGTCTCCGGATAGACTACGAGCAGGGTCGCCAAGCCCGAAGCTCATTTCACTGTCCAGAACATCACTCTGACTCGAACCATCGATATTCATCTTTATAGGCCACGAAGCTGTGTTTCAGATATTCTACTGAGTGTTCCCGAGGACTTCCCCCGATGCATCATTACTGACTTCCTTTTTGATCTTCCTCCGTGACACATTAGTCGTGCGAACAAGAAATTAGGAGCGGAGTTGTCGAAGCAAACAAGAAGATAGAGTACACAATGCTACCCACGAACGAGTTGTTTATGTGCTCGTGTGACCGTGGCGAGTGATGCTCCTGGATGATCTATGGCTGTAATGCATGAATTCTACTTCTCGAAGACCCAGGTAGGACCTTTAACCGTTTTTAGCATTCCTCCGTTGTGAAGGGCTTCCAGCTCTTAAATTCAGCAAATACCTGTGCAGTTTTCCAAGCTCTCGTTTCTCTTTTCATCCAACCGACAACATGAAGTTCTTGAGCGTTGCCTCCTCGATCATTGCTCTAGTCTCCGCCGCTGCCCTCAGTCCACGAGAAGAGAAGGTCAGCTATGACGGATTTAAAGTCTACCGGATCACCACCGGTGAGAACTTGGCTTCAGTCCAGGACAAGCTCGCCGATATTGAGATGAAGCCATGGAATATGGATTTCTCCAAACACATCGACGTCGCCATTTCGCCTGACCAGATCGAGAAGTTTGAGTCACTCAATCTCAACACAATAGTAATGCACGAAGATCTTGGGGCAGACATAGCCGCAGAATGGAATTCCAGCACACCGTCAAGTACGTTTCCGACTTCGAAAATCTCGAAATCGACCGGCTCTTCTTTGCACTTCAGCAGCACCTAATTGACTCGTTTTGTCGTTGAACTAACCATTTCCCGTAGGTCTCTCGAAACGCGCTGTACCCGATGTATCATGGTTCAACGGCTATCACAGCTACAACGATCACCAGACATTCCTCACGAATTTGCAAACAGCTTTGCCACAGAACTCGGAGATCATCACCTCCGGTACCTCAGTACAAGGGAGGCCAATTCGAGGAATCCACGTCTGGGGCAACAATGGCAAGGGAAAGAAGGCGATCCTTATTCACGGCAATGTACACGCCCGAGAGTGGATCACAAGCATGAGTGTAGAATATTTTCTGTACCAATTGATGACGGGCTACGGGAGAGACAGCAACGCTACAGCTTTACTGAATACGTACGATTTCTGGATCTTGCCAGTGGTAAATCCTGATGGATTTGTATATTCTCAAACCAACGATCGTCTCTGGCGGAAGAACAGATCTGCTGCTCCCGCTGGCAGCTCCTGCATCGGAACTGACGAAAACCGCAATTGGCCCTTCCAGTAAGAGAGAGCACGAGCCCATGATCATGACAATTTTGCTAAGACTTCCACAGATGGAATGTACCTGGTGGTTCCAGCACGAACCCGTGCGACGAAACCTACCGAGGCCGAACACAAGGAGACACCCCTGAGATTAAAGGTTTGGTATCTCTGGTCAATCAGCTAAGGGACAGCTCGGGTATTAAGGTGAGCACTCAGATATTGCTATTTGACATACATCAGCTAATTCTATCCAGCTATATCTCGATGTCCACTCCTATGGACAATATATCCTCACTCCTTACGGTTACTCCTGCTCCGCCGTGGCCGCCAACCAAGCCAAACACGATACCCTTGCTGCCAACACTGGCAGAGTCATCAAAGCATTCTCTGGAACCACCTGGATCACGGGACCTTCTTGCTCCACACTGTACGCGACCAGCGGCAGCAGCACGGATTATGTTGGTGATGTAGGCAAGGCAGAATACAGTATGACGTTCGAACTGAGGGATAAGGGTACGAATGGATTTGTATTGCCCGCCAGCCAGATCTTACCAGTTGGCAAAGAGATGTGGGAGGGATGGAAGTATCTAGTGGCTAACTTGTAAGCGACTGATCAGATCGACAGCTGCATTCATTTGCATATTACAGCAGGTGTGCTTATCCTAGACTCATTCAGTAGCATGAGCCACGTTGAAGACGTCAAACCGTACTACAATAGCCAATAGTTTTCAGTAGACATATTTCTATTGCTGAGATGGCATTTCTCCAGGCGTGTATGTCTTAGGTACCATAGCGAGCTTTGACATTCCTTGGTAGCGATGTCAATTTTCTGACATCGAAGGATCGCAGCTCTTCTGTTCTCCGAAGCGCTCCCGTTCACGCTCAATAGCTAGAACGAGGTCCTAGCGTCGCGAGTGCGAGAGCGAGCTTGTCGAGCGAATTTCCGCAGACGGAAAAGACTAGTACTGCGGTGTCGTTCGTGAATGGAATACGGTAGTGATCCATGACTCCTGGTTGCTGGTTCAGTGAACACTGGTTGATGAGTGTACATTCCCATCTTAACGCGTAGCATTTAAGATAAAACTTGAGACAGTGTTTTCTACATAAATCAGGATTGAACATAGTAGCAAAGCAGGAATTGTGGTATAAATTTTGATCGAGGTCCTCTAGGTGTATAAAATTGTCACAATCTGCCGACATGAAGATCGGTGCGAGAAGTTTCCGAAAAATGAACGTGATCTACACGATAAACTTCCATCAATCTCAGGAGTCAATAGGTTGCTAAATTCTTGCATACAACCTATGCCACATCACTGCGTAGTAAATGGTTGCTGTGCAACCTTACACATCACATACACAAGCTCTATCCATCGGTGTGTAACCCACCCCAGGTTCACGTTGCCAAGCGACAGCCACAGCGACAGCAACCGCACAAAAAAAGCTTAGCTCCTGCCCAGCCGTCTCGCTAATCTCTGTGCCCGGCTCCAAGCCACTGGCTACTCTTGTGCTCTGGGCGCTCTTATCCCCCGCAAATCCAAGACTTTTAGTTGGTATTGGCATGCCCGATAGGCGTCGTCTCGCTTGTAGGAAACGAGAGCTTTTTTGAACGAGCTGAAAAATGAGCGAACCTCACTTTCTGAGAAGGTCCTTTTCTTTACATGATTGATAGGTATCACGAAAATAGTTGACATTTACAATCGTAAAAGGTATTATAATTGAGCATGAAGGTGAAAGAACAGTGATAATTTGCAAGTGAAATACCAAATTTCATTCAGAACTATGTACTCCTGCAAAAGATCGCAGAGATCTTGCCTGGTAGTCGATTATTAGTGTACTATGATTATTGTGATGGCTAACCAGTAGCAGCAGATGCGACTCATGATTCATATCCAATCGTAGGAACTCATCCATCATTTTTCCTTTCCATCAAGATAGTATGCAACATGGTTGAGCTATTTACAGCATGGCAACAGCACCAACGAGACCAGCAACAAAGGCGAAGCCGCCAGTGAGCTCACGAGGGACGGCAGCACCGGTGAAAGTGGCAATGGCTCGGGTGGAGGTTGCTGCTTGGACCTGGCCATCAGAGATCTGGGAGACTCGGGCAGTACCAGTAGTTGCCTGGATCTGGCCATCGGAGATTTGAGAAACTCTGGCAGAGCCGGTAGTGGCCTGAATCTGACCGTCGGAGATTTGAGAGACGCGGGCACTGCTAGCTGCGGTGGTGGCTTGGATTTGACCGTCAGAGATTTGAGAAACTCGGGCAGTGCCTGTTGTAGCTTGAATCTGACCATCTGAGATTTGGCTGACTCTGCTGGTGGCAGTAGTGGCCTGTACTTGACCATCGCTGATCTGGCTGACTCGAGTAGAGGTAGCAGCTTGTGGCTGCCCATCAGATGCAGCGGAAGCAGCATTACCTGAACCTGAACCGGTAACCAATAGGTATACACGGTTGCATTGGTTACCCTGGCTCTGGTCGTAGAGGTTGTAAAAGGTTCCACTCAAGCATTGGTAAAAGATAGCATTGCCTCCGATAGCGAGCGAGCCATTCTGGCATACACTCCATCCACTAGCATAGATAGTTCCTGCTTGGGGTGGGCCATCGAACTGGAACTGTCGGTTGGCTACAATGCAGCCTGTTCTTCCCTGGGAATCTTTCAGGACTCCGTTGGACAAAGTGATGCTCAAACCACCATCTTGTCTCTGCAATCATGTTAGTTCAGACTCTAGCACTCGACAATAGGAGTACATACGGTCTCGAGGTCTCGCTTAGCAGATCTCGTCACGTTTTGGGTGGTAATCGAGAAAGTACCAGGGTAGTTTGGCGAGCAGCCCGCTGGCGCCGGTGTTGAAGGTGCCTGTGGGGCAGCGAACGAGGCGCCAGCAAGGGCAAGCAGTGTAGCAATGGTTCCCTTCATCTTGATAGTTGGATATCCTTCAAAGACGATAACGATTGAGAGGTTGAGCGAAGGTATGCAGGTGGGGTGGAACGAGGTACCGGTCCTGCAAGTCGTTGATTACTTATAAAGTGATACAAGATGTAGTGCTTGTGTAGGAGAGAGAATCGGATGTACTTGGGACGCAGCAGGAATTTGAATGCTTTCAGTTGTGGATCGATGTGTATGTCTCACAAAAATGGATCGTCGGCTGGAGGATGTGAAGGGTGGAGTCATAGCATAGAGAAGGCTATTGACAAGAAGCCAATGGTGTGGATCGAATCTTGCATGAGCTTTTCTGTTCGCGCAGCGTTTGGCGCCAAATTCTCTGCGGGGTCGTTCTTTCGAGTAACGCCAGTGACGACTAGACCACATTCAAGACTCCGATGATGACAAGTTGGACATGCAACCAAGAAAATTAGCCCAATAACTAGACAGATTAACTTTCGCACCTCTTGAATGAAGAGGTCATGAATTGCTATTTTCTGCTGAGAGGCTGGCAGGAAACACTTCGGATTCCCGGCTTGCTGGCCGACTGTGGTTAGAGTTCGCCTGTCAGCAACATGTGATCGGTCAGAAAGTGCTTAGTGTGTACAGATGCGTCTGGAGAATATAGCGGCAAGCATTCAGGCATTGGATCGCCTCGAACTTCAAGCACTATGCCTAGCCTCTCGATTTTCAGAAAGTCAAGCTACAGACTCGGTCAATGGTAAGCCTGCCCAGCCTATGCCAATACCGTCATGACCAAGTGCTCTATTCCCAGAAGATGAATAGCGAGATCTGGAGAAGACCCTCGATCATTGGCAAATTCGAGCATGGGCAAGATACTATTTGTGGGGTTAAACAGAAGACTCCCCACCATGTGGACAAGCTCAACATTTCCACTCTTGTTTATCCTCAAGCCAAGCAAAGACATGTCTCGCTGGCCTCGTTGGCAGGACATCGATGCTGCTGTGCCGCTGCCGTATGATCGTTGTCTTGTTGCGTAATATCCGGGGGGTCGGTCTAAGTGACTACCCCATACGAGCTGATAATTCGGCCATCTAATTCCGCCTCTGCTTCAAGTGGCTAGTAGGATGAGGTAAGTGGTCTTCAGGCAATCTACAGTAGCTGCCAGCACAACTTTTGACATGATTTTGGACCAAGAGCTTGACTTCGAAGTTCGGGGCTGTGGCTGGCAGTAGCATGTCGTGCTTTAGCGCGCTGCAGTTTGACAAAGTCGGCCTAAAGCGGTGATATCATTGGTTACTGGCTCGGAACATTTCCCATGCTTGAAGGCTTTCAGAGCTTTCGTCACCACAATTGCAGGCGTGTGGTGATTCACACTCGGCCAGTATTTCAAAACTCCAAGCTATGCTGGCGAATGAGGCGGGAAGACTAATGCTAGATTCAGATGAATGCCTGCAAGATGAAAGCTCCCAATCAGTAAAACCACAGTAGTGTGTTGTCCGACTCCACTCAAGCTCCCGATGTCTTCTTTCCAGATCACTGACGAGCGTGGCTAATGATCGATTTGTCTTCGATTAACTGCTGAGCTCTGCACTGTACTGTAGAGCTGGGTGCTGCCAGACACAAAATTCAGTCGACCCTTTGTAACGTGTCCGAGAGCTGAAAGCACGGCGAGAGAAATCGCCGAGCAGATCATGCATTGGCATTTGCCACTGTCCAGACCGGATGTGTTACCCAGTACGCACTCTCAAGTCTCGAACCAGTGCTTCGTGCATGATGCCCACTAAGCTGTATTGCTCTCATCATCGTGTTGATCAGCAACTCAGCCGCTCGCCATGCATTAAAGACTGTCCAGCTCGCCACATTTCCAAGGCAAAAGTTTGCCACTCGTATATGCAATCCTCGCAGCTGGTACTTAGACGATTACCACTGGACAACAAATGCACCCCAAGGTTCGAAGCGAATTGTCGTGGCGTGATCTGCCACTGGTATCGATGGCAGTCCCTGTCACTGACTGCCACCAGTACGGCAGGTCGAGAAACCATTTGACCGTCGATTGCCCTTGCTGGATTTGTCGTGACCTAGTTGATTGAATAGGAAACGTCGTCAGTCAGGGCGAGGCTTTGCAATATCAACTATACATGCCAGGGTGGGGAGTCCAGATTGTATGAAGATCCCTCTGAGAGTATCGCGATGCACAAAATGCAGTGCCCAGAAGGTCTGGATTGAACGATAACCTGCTTATACGACTGTACTTATTCCTGCTTTTTGACGGCATGGCCGACTCGAAGTCTTTCCCAGAGTGCTGCAGCGAGATCTCTCTGTTAAAATTCTTCAGCGAGGGTCGTCGTGTCTGAGAACCTGGACAAAGCTTTTATGGCTGCTTGCGACAGCGAAGTTGCACGCATTTCAATTGTTCTTTCAATTTTGAACATTGCCAATCTGACAACTCTGTGCAATGATGACTGAGCTGTTGGCACAGATTTTGGTTTGTACACAATGCAGTTTCACTGAGTACGAAGAGCTTTTGGGAGGTGCTGAATCGTTCCTCAATGTTTCATGCTGATATGCCCGCAGTCTGCTGCCGTCCGAATCAACTGCCGATGCTCTACCCAAATGCGATCTCGTTCTCTCGACTCGTGGCGTTTCTACCGGTGTACAAGTGCACGAGTGCTTTGTACGACTACACTGTGCCGGTACCTTGTGTAGCGTCGCTGGCTGTGAGGCATCGGAAGAGATGGCGAGTGGCTTCCCCCGCCTGAAGATATATGCGATAAGGTTCCAAGCCGTGGTCGCAGGGGTCTGACTGCATATGCCTGCTTCAACCACGGGCACGTTGCTCACAACTTTTCGAGGCTGAACATCTGGAAGTGCTCGCTCGCTCTCGGCAACTGCGGCAGGGTTCTGTTCGATGTTGGACGTGGTATTGGGAGCAGATCTCGGTATACACTAGACGTCGCGCCTCGTATATATTCCGAGTCAATAACCCATTCGCTGGCATTCTTCACTACGGGCGCTATCTGGCTTCAAATCGCAGTCACTATTTTTGAGCATATAAAGAAACAGACGCGATCGTCTAGGCCCTAGGCCGTCGCGACAGTTCAGTCGTGTTCGTAAGCTAAGCAATTCAAGCCTCATGAACAAACATGACAAACTTTTCTGCTCATAGCATCTGGTAGACAAATCAAACGCGCCAAGTGGTATACTGTATACGACTATTGATTACATCGACATGTAATACCATTGCACATACTACCAGACGTGTTTGCATACACACATATGTCAGGATCGTGTATCGTTGCGGTAATTTTGTTGGCGCGTTATTGTCGCAGGTGTCGAGCCCTGTAGAGTTGCCGTCAGCGGCTTTGTTTGTGGTATCTGCTGCCCCAGTCAGCAAAAGCGTCGGGTTATCGCAACAAAATTGTGGGCGTGCCCCCGACACTTTTGCTAACCGGGACGTGCTCCTGGTCAGCAATTACACAACCTGAATGCAATCTAGTTCTCGTAACATCGGATTTTCCTCTCGTTCAATTCTACGATGCTTATTTATGCGCAGCTATACAAGTCGCAAACACAGGCAACTCTAAGATCGACAACTCCGCGATTGCAAATTGGACTCACGACCATCCTGCAGCCGAAAAATTCCTGGGGAAACTATTCATACCAGACGACGTGGCACAATTTTGCGACGAAAGTGGTTGTGCAGATCCGAATGATCTGAGCGTTTCTCGAGGCTTGATACGGTCGGCTGACTTTGCAAACAAGATGAATGGAAAGCCAAACAACGAAGGTGAAAGATCAACGTGACTTCCCTCCCAATAGCTTGTTCTGTTCGTGTGGATGCTACAAAAGGAGCCGCAAAGCCAACGTCTGGACTACAAGAAGTCACTGGAGCGACTGAGACAGTAAGGCTTGCATTGGCGACACGGCCCGTCTGGTCAAATACGTCGACAACTTGGCCGGGATTGAGGTGCAAGTAGAGTACTAGCCTTGTGTGGAAGTGAATTGTGATCATGAAGGCCCAGCTTGCCGCCTGGACATGAAGTGGCCTGCTGGTCGATCTGGTTGTACACGTGTCAAGCCTGACACAAATACAATGAAGGCTTCAGCAAGAACATATGGGCCTGTTCCAAAAAATCAAAAAAAAAACTATAAAAAAAAGCTGTCCTGGTAAAACAACGGAGCCGAGTGTCTTTGGGGACAGAATGTATTGGGGTCTGACGAGATGCGATGGCGAAATAATCCGACTAGTCGACTACATCGCGAGGTTCGAGGACTTTGAAGCCTAGACAGGATACTCTTCCAGGAGAATCGTCAAGGGCTGAGGAGGTCGACACTCAGCTTGCCATTGATAGATTTGCATGGCGGTACGGTACACAAAGACCTAGCATACGAGTTCAGTTATCCTAAGTCTCCTTTTACTTAACCGCACCAAAGTGTCGACTCAGCATTTCACCTCCCCCTCTGCCTAGACGAACCCGCACCAGCACTGGCGCTATCCCAGCCAACGACATAAATGCAGGAAGCACAGACTGGCCCGTCTCGCCGTCGCACTACCAGACACTCGGTGGCTGGACCCAAAAGTGATTATCAAATTGGGCTAGGAAAGTAGAAAAAAGACGGCTGGGTCGATATGAAAGATGAGACTAGGGTAAAAGTAAGTCTACTACCGACTCGGTATGAGTGACTATACTGACCATTGATCGTACAGACCATTATTATCGACAAAGTGTTTAACGACTATTGTAATGAGCTAGGCTCTCTATATTTTCGTTACTTAATTAAATAGACTCTTAGAGAACCCAGCTTTCTTAAGTACTATATTCTTGATGCTATTCGTGAAGTCTCTGTCCTTTTAGAGAGTAACCCCGCTGACTTAGTTATCCGACACTACGAAGGCAAACTTGCCCTGTTGATTTCGTGAGCAGCGCTATCAGTCAATTGCTCGAAGCCAGAAGAATGTCGCCCACATTGGAAGGAACCCCGTCGCGACAGTCCCGTTGCGTGCCCGTCCAACGCCCAAACTTCCATTGCTCTGCTATAACCTTCTTCGCCATGGGCACACCGTGCACGACCATGGTAACCAGCACCGAGTCGCTCATCTTGTATAGAAGTATCAAATCCCAGCTTTCGTCAACGGCCATTGCATGAGAGCTGGACACATGGCTGCCAGTACAGACTTCAACGCACGAAGCTCATTAGCCGCTGTTCGATCACCCTTTGGACCTCGTAGCCACCAAAACTCCTTGTCTACCTGCGCGGCAACTGCAAAATAGTAAGCCAAGACCAAAAAAGCGCATGGATCTCGCAATTCGACCTGATCGATAAATTTCGTCGGCACGACCATGGGGAATGCTTGTAATCTCCTGCCCAGCACATGAACAGAGTCTCCACTATCGATTGCGCCTTGCATGTTGTTAATGTATACTAACGTTCTCCAGTAAGCATCGGTCAACACATCGCTTGCCGTTTGTTTGCCAATCGCAGCATAGACTGTGACGAAGGGGTGGCTAAGAGTGACTCGTAGTTCTTGCTCTGACAACACCTGCTGATATGACTCCATGAAGACCTTGAAACTTGCTGGCATCTCGGGCGCAACGGCAGCACTTGCTTTCCACATCACCGCGCCAGCACCGCGACCCATTTTCAACCATTCTATTGGTGGGTTGTAGTTTCCAAGTGGTCTCTCGTGGATCATGGCGAATGAAGTATGCAGAATGACCATTGAGGTAAGGCATACTGCTTCAGCATTCTGAGAATGGATGTGTGCGCAAGCTTTCCTCTGTTCGCGTAGAGCAAGTACGAAGTAGTTCTGCCGTGCGCTATACAAGTCCTCGTCGTCTGGATGAGTTCGTAATATGTTGGTTGCTGAAAGAGCAAATTGTGCGTACATCAAGTTTTCGTGCTCCAAGCACATCGTGGACAACGCTTGCTGCCACAATCGTAACCATTCGTCATTAGTAGTAATGATTCGTCCGACCATGTGAAGACACGCATTTTGCATGAGGCGTAGCTCCATTAATCTTCTGCCCTTCGACTCGGGAATCTCTGTGCCTGCTTGTTCACTGAGGGATCGAGGAAACAGCTCGTGCGTAGGTGAAGGGCTTCTGTGTCTCAATGAGATCCTTGACTGCCGTCGACCAGGTGGATTGCCCTCTGAGCTTTCATGAGACGAAAGTTGCGGCCTTTGCTCTGCATAGACGCATTCTGCTTGGTGTCGCCTGCAACTCCCGCAGACAGGTTTCTGCTCGTCGCACTGACGTCGTCAGCACATGCTCATGACTGAGTATGGCAAACATACCTTCACGCGTCTTGTTTTGCATCTCTGACAGCCTAGTCTTGACTTCTTATGTCCCACCTTGGCAGCTTTTGGCATGGATGGTGGTGGTGGTGAGGTTTCAGCTGATTCCATGTTAACTTTTAGTGAAAGTCGTGTCTGTTTATGCTCTGGATATCCATTGCTGATATGTAAGCCATCATACAAGGCAGTTGCTTAGCGACTCATGAGTCGCGATCACCATGAATTCGAAATACTCGGACCGGAGAAATCTTCGAGGGTCTTGGAACATGACTGCAAGGCTCACGGCGCGTTATGCATACCGATAGAGGTTAGTGTCAGCATATACAGCGCTCCGTCGACCTCGAACTCAATCGAGGCAGGGGCAGCACTGTGGCATAGCCACTCCGAGGGGGTGAGGACGAACACATCCAGGTCCAGGCATGACCTTTGAGCTTGATGGCCTCACACGCTACATCACATCGAGATCGGGCTTGGCACGACGGGAATAGTTAGAGGGATGTACGAAAGACTCGGTGTAGACATCGAATTGTGGCGTAGGACTTACAGTGCCTCCGAAACAGGCAAGTAGCATTGTTAATAAATGACTCTGAAAGCACAAAGCGCTCTTTGCAACCGAACCGAGCTGATGTAAGTAATGGTCGGTGCCTAACAAGTGGCACAGACCCTTCATTCGGAGTTCGCTGTGCCTGATAGGGCGTTCGTACCTGGTTAGAGTTCGTTGTGTACCCTGGGAGCAGAAGTACAGTATCTCCGTCGACCATAGAGCGTTCGAGTGACGTGATTAATAAATAGGCCCCCAAACTGCTTATACACAGAGTGCAGCGCTATGAATTTCCAAGGTTTTAAGGCATCCCAATTCTCGTCATGAGCCTCTACCATCTCGCCACCAAAACGGCGGTCTCGGAAATGTGCATTACTCAGGCTCGGTATTGTTTCCTGCTGCGAATTCGATATTATGAGGATTGATGAGTGTTGATGTGCCTATGTCATTCCAGAATGTCTGCATACAGCAGAGCCCAGTTCTGCCAGTGGGACATTCAATTCTAGCTTGAGGCTCATCGGTAAGATTGAATGCTAGGCCCTCAGGCCATATCGAAGCTTAATTTCTTAGGCCACTAGGCATCTTGTGGTGCTGTAACACCGCCTCTTCTGAAACGATGTGCAGTGCAGATAGCAACTTTGCTTTTCTCGCTGCTACTCAGACACATTCTGCGCCTTGAGCCAACACGCGTCTGGCTTTCGCTTTCGTTCCCGGACGAATGTTGATCCTGCGATTGTTTCTTTGAACATTCAGCATCCTGAGAATGTGATTCGAAATTGGCCAGGCTTGCATGAGTAACGTGTTCCGGACGATCTTCTTTTCACTTATTCGCTGTAGGCACGCCAATCTAGACCCGTACTATCGGCAACGACACCCGGCCAATGGACTGGCCATTCCTCAGTAAAGAAATTCCGTATAACGTAGGTTCGAGATACGATTTGGACCTTCCGTCATACAAAGACCAGTCTCGTCTTCATCGGAAGCTCCTGCTATCACTGAGGGAAATAACTCTCGTGGAAATGCAGGCAGGCACAGGCACAACTTTGTAAGTTGTGATCGCGCCTAGTCGCTCAATTGAATGTCAACCTATATGATATCATGCCGTGTAAAATTCTGTTACCGTGTTACGAGATCGTAAAAGATTAATGTTAATCTATCTGTTTTGTGACTTTCGTGCATTGCCAAAACAAACATAGACGTTTTGGTGGGGAGAACTCCAGTTGTGTTTTCACAAGAATAAAAATACAACTCCAACCAGGGCCTGGAGTGCCGACGACCAAACAATGACAGTACAGTGTCGCCCAATCTGAAGAGCAGAGATGATCACCCGTTGAGGACACAAGGGTAAGGGGATAGTTTTGTCCTTGCAACGCAGCACTATCAATTTTCCATAAAAGATTCACAGTATGCCGACACAATCTATTCCCAATCTTAACACTCTGCGACGAGGCCGAGGCGTAACACGAGGTGGGTTGTTAAGTCGTGCAAACCAAGGAGACAAAGACGCAACTATCCGAGCTACAGATGACGACGCTGCGTCTTCCAGAATGAGTGCCGTTGAAGCTGGCTACCTTAACGACCCCTTCGCAAAATATCTAGCTCCTGAGAACTGGCAGCGAAGGCTACCCTTAATGAACAGAGGTATCTTTGTCTCAGTCGTGGTGGATGGTTGACTGACGGTAACAGGCACATACGTAAGGACTACTGTAATTGATCGAATAGTGGACACATTCCTGTCTTCCAGCCCCGAAAGAAAGCAGATCGTCTCTCTTGGAGCAGGAAGTGACACAAGGTATTTGAGACTCAAACTCGCTGGCAAGCACAACAATTTCGTTTACCATGAAGTAGACTTCCAGCAAAACAATTCCTCTAAGATTGAGCGTCTGAGGGATTCCCAATGCGTGGAAGAAGTGCGGAATCTTTGCGATATCGACCTTGAAGAAGCAAGCATAGGCGAAGGTGAACTCGAGTTAGCTGAATATGCTATTCATGCTGCTGACCTCCGCAAACTACCAGAAAGACTCGTTTGGCTCGACGATACTCTACCGACATTGCTGATCTCAGAGTGCTGCTTGATATATCTCTCGCCCGACCAAGCTGACCATGTGCTTGACTATTTCTCGAACATGCTGGGCTCGGTGCCTCTTGCTGTCGTCATCTACGAACCTTTCAGACCGAACGATCCTTTTGGGAGAACGATGATCAGAAACCTGACCACACGAGGTATCGTTTTACAAACAATTGAAAAGTACTTCGACTTGGACAAGCAGCGACAGAGGTTGCATGACCACAATTTGGAAGCACGAGCCCTGGACACAAATGAATTGTGGCAGCACTGGGCCAGTCAAGAGGAGAAAGATAGGATAGAGAGACTAGAATGGATGGACGAAATCGAGGAGTTCGTGTTGCTGGCGAAGCACTACTGTATTGCTTGGGGATGGCGCCAGTTTCCAGACCCTACAGTCTGGCACATGCTTCCAGGTCCAGCATGATTCCTCTTATCTGGAGCTCCGACAGATCATCCTATCAGGTTCCGACTTCGGGAACGACACGCTCGTCACTCTTCTATACCTCAAAGTGTTCTTGATCGCCGGAATGACAGATCGGGCCTGGCCATAAACGCCGACTTTCGACTCCTTACATACAACGATACTGACGCGGTCGAGACAAGCCTCGCGAAAGCACGCGTTCGTTCAAGGCAGCATGATATGAGCATGCATGGCCGACCATCCAGTACGCGACCTTTCAACACAACCCCTGTCAAATTGCACGGACCACGCAGTGATCAGCATTGTGTCAAAAGAATGCTAACTTCACCAGTGCTGTCAAAACCCCAGCAACGGAAGCAAAGGCACAGACACTTTCTCGAAGATTGCATTTTCTGATTCGACCATGGGATGATTGCCTCCACAAGCTCATGGGTAAGCTTTGTGTCGGTAAATTTTTCGATTGGTGCAGACTCATTAGCTTTGGCTATCAAGATTGGGGATCCGTTAGCTTCGGATTTCGTTCCTGACTAGCCCTTTAGCCGTGCCGATCGGTTCTTATAGGCGCTCACCATCGAAACCTGTCCCGCTTCTACCACTGCAGAATCGCAAATTGTGACCCAGTCCGCTTGAGTTCGGTGATGTTCAGAGCGCATCGACATCTCTGCTCCTTTCATTTAGCACTACAATGACTTTCACGATTGCTTTTTGGCGCCGCGATCATTAATTCTTCGCTATCCTTATCGTTCGTTACAATCTAGCTCTGTGAGCACCACGTTCTTTACTCTCGACATTGTCGAACCCACGATCCCTACCAGACCAAACCAAACCGTTGCTTTCAGCTTTTATGCAGTGACAAATGCGGCGAAGTACATTCGGAGGAGGCGCAAGCGCCTTGCTGCTACTAGCGACGATAGCACATGCACACAAAGGCGCGCACGAGCAACTTGAAGTAATACACAAGCGCCATCGCGAGCAGAGATTGGAAAGAAAAACTGCGAACGACACTGAAGATCATGAGCTCGTTAAGAGAGGGACTTGCGCCTTTCCAGCGGATGCTGGTATCGTGGCCGTGACACCAGGATCTGCTAATGCTGGCTGGGCTATGAGCCCCGATCAGTCATGTCAGCCCGGATGCTATTGTCCCTATGCATGTCCTCCGGGGCAGGTCTCGATGCAGTGGGATCCAAAAGCTACATCTTATGGGTACCCGCAGTCTATGGTAGGTTGGCATAGGACCTAGCAATGGAGCTATACTGACTTGTGTTTAGAACGGAGGCCTCTACTGTGACAGTAACGGCCAGATCTCGAAACCCTTTCCAGACAAACCCTATTGTCAGTCAACCGCGGCAAACATTGGCGTCGTTAACAACGCTGGCGGTGTGGTTGCCTTCTGCCAGACTGTTCTGCCTGGCAACGAAGCGATGCTGATCCCTACCTCTGTGAACGGCTTTTCTACTCTAGCGGTTCCTGGCACAGATTATTGGGCAGGTACAGCTGCCCACTATTACATCAATCCCCCAGGAACTGATGCAGGCACGGCATGCGTCTGGGGAACCAAATCGAATCCATGGGGTAACTGGTCCCCATATGTTGCGGGTACAAATCAAGATTCTTCAGGACAGATCTTTATCAAACTGGGATGGAACCCAATTTACCTTGAACCAGCAACACCATTTCGAGGCAAAATGCCTAGTTGGGGCGTTTCAATTGACTGCCCTAATGGAGGATGCAGTGGCCTTCCGTGTGCCATTGACCCAAGCTCGAACTCGGTCAATCAGATGAAAGGTTCTACAAATTCAGGCGCTGGTGGTGGTGCCTTTTGTGTTGTGACCGTCTCGAAGGGTGCGACGGCCAACTTTGTTATCACTGGAGGTGGTGGAGGAGGTGGAAGCGGTGGAGATAGCAGCAGTGGTAAAGGAGGGCAGTTTTATCAGTCGTCTGTTGCAAGTGGGAGTGCTTCTTCTTCGGCCCCTCCAAGTACGACAGTTGTCATCACAACCACAACCACAACCACAACAACAACAACGACGACGACAACGACCACACAACCGAAGACGTCTGATACCACTACTACACCACCAGCGAAATCATCGTCGTCATCCTCCTTAACGTCGTCTTCGCAGTCTTCAGCATCATCGTCATCAGCCACCTCGGGGTCGTCCTCAAATTCGGGCTCAAGTACTAGCAACTCTACTATTATCGCTTTTTCTACCTCATGGTCAATACCAGACTCAACAGCATCGAGCGAGTCTACTGGTCCGACCGGTCAACCGTACTACTCCCTAT
This sequence comes from Lithohypha guttulata, assembly GCF_036872675.1. NCBI lineage: Eukaryota > Fungi > Ascomycota > Eurotiomycetes > Chaetothyriales > Trichomeriaceae > Lithohypha > Lithohypha guttulata. Next base: position 675,068 of record NW_027042756.1, on the reverse strand, counting down.
TTGACAGTTCAGCCAATCCAGGTGCTACTGCTGTAGACGCAGTTGAGGCAGGTGCCCAAGCATCGGCTACTGGAGCAGCAGCAACAGGCTCTGTCACGATTGCTTTACACACAGGCGGTGCGGCCACTACCTCTTTCAGCATATTCGTCCTAGCACCACTGGCTCTCTGGATGTTTTTATAAGCGAACACAAAAGTCCAAGCTACGACACAAACAAGCTCAGCGCAGATCTGAGCACACCATCTGGCGTACCATGGCTGGCACCTTCTCACGACCGACCTTCATTTCACTCTTCGATACCCCTTACATGTCGAACATAACACTTTTTTTACACCAAACATCCACATTCTGGGAATGGCTGGCAGATATAGAAACACTAGCACCGCATCTGGACAGTGCTAGCGGGCGAGAAAGAGTCACATTTGAAAACTGCTACCTACACTCAGCTTTGACGGACATATCCTTCTTCTAGATATCTTGACGATGACAACAGATAGCGACGGAGCTTTGGTTTGAGGAGGAAGAGGAGGACTTCAAGTGTATTCATGAGATCACGTGGTGGAATACTTGTACTGTTGAGCGCCTTCGATGTAAAATAGTTATTAGGTAGTTAGTTTAGTTCCTAATGTTGACATTGGGTTTGAAGTTGCTGTCGACTTGATCCGTCCGAACACGACTACGTTTCATGCAGTCTTGCGTCCTTGTAGCATCCTCCCATCGGATGTGTAGCAGCATGATCAATCATCGATGCAAACGTTAGTGGTTGTCTGTGCTCACCGAGTATGGTTGAGTCAAAGACATGTAATAGTCTTCAAAGTGCTGAACAAGGACTGGACGTGTCTGCACACGAACATGGCAGCAACAGGTGACTTAGGCAGCCAGGCATTCTCGCTCTTCAAACTATTCGTGCTCCAGGTCCTTTTTTTAGGCACAGCAATCATGCCCCGCAGGCGTCATCCCAGGGCTCGCTAATGACCATAAGTTAGCAGCTGAGTTCAGTATCTTGACATTCGCAATATGATTGACCTTGGACTGCTTGAGGATATCTTTGAACAACACTTTTACGAGATCGTTGGCCTGTGTGTTCTACTGGTGACTGTCCTCTATCTGCGCTTTGGTCCTTTGCCTGTAATACGTCTCAAAACACACAAAATGCCTGCAGCCTCACCACAAACAGTATGCGCCTGACTTTATGGCTATGGACGACGCGGCTGACATGCAATGATAGGTGAAGCTAAAATCGACTCTCAGACTGCTTATACCTCGTCTTCGAAATGCGCAGAAGAAAGACACAGCTCTATCTATTGCCGACCGCAGAGAAATGGCAGACTTGTTAAGACAGAGTCGGGAAGCAAGTGCACGAATACGGGTAGAGAACATCATACATGCGGATGTGACGGTGGAATTAATGGAAATACTGGAACTCTATGCTGAGCTATTGCTTGCCAGAGCTGGCCTGCTTGATGTGAGAGACAAGAATATCAAGGAGGGCCTGGTAAGCAAAGACGCAGGTGATGAAGCGACAGGACTTGAGGAAGCTGCAGCATCGATCATATATGCTGCTCCGAGACTGCCAAGAGACGTTAGAGAGCTAGGCTTGGTCAGAAGCATGCTGATTGAAAGATTTGGCAAAGACTTTGCTCTGAGAGCACAGGAGAACGAGGGCAACATCGTGCCTGAGAGAGTATGGAAGAAGCTGTCAGTCGAGCCACCAAAGTCGGAGCTGGTGCAGGCATACTTGGAAGAGATCGCGAGGACCTACAGTGTCGAATGGCCACCGTACAGGCAGGACCTAGCAGAAGCGCAGCAGGAAGTTGATGACGAGGATGAGGGCGACGATGGTGGTGCTAAGGAACAGCCTATCCTAGCAGACGGCGGTCAGCCTCCAGCAACACCAAAAGCGAAAGACCTGAGTTTAGGTCCGCTGCCACCCAAAGGCCAACCCAATGTGGAAGGTTCAAAAAGTCCAGTATCTGTTGCACCTCCTGGCCCCAGGACTGATAATCCGAATCCCAAAGTCAATCTGCCAGGAGGTGGTCAGGTGAAGCCGCAAGATAAGAAGAGCCAGGTCGGAGGTGCCTTGGGTGCTCCGCCAACTGTAGACGACTTGTCAAGTAGGTTTCGTGCTTTGGGCAAGAAGATATAAATCAACCATTGATCTCCACGATCAACTTTGTCTCTATAATGCATTGATGGTTGACTTTATGAGGTGGACAGCAGTCTCCTGGAATTTCCTTGCCTCAACGAACCATCTCTTTACACCTAACGTAATACATCCCCGCTACCAGATACTGCGTAGTGCTCCAATAACATTCTGTTCAGGTTGTGCTTGATACTTCGATTTGCGGCTTGCAGGAATCAGGCAATGTCTGTATGTCTTTCAATCGATGTGCACCGCGATGCTCGCCGTCCTCCCAGGAGACGACTGCTGCGAACTCGTGGACGTGCATTTTAGGCCTTCGTGTCGAAGAGAGCCAAGTCACCAGCTGTTAGCCCGGCAAGGCCGCTGTCGCGGTTCAGCTGATACACATCCTCTTGTCCCGCGAATAGCGAGCTTGTGGGTAATGTGGTTATATGCTTCTCTGTGGCATCTCTGTGCCCTGTTCAATCGGAAAGGACCCAAACTTCACTCGAGTTTGTCGAGATGTTCCAGTCTCGTCAAGACGACTTGCTTGCTCGTCTCTTCGATCTCGCCAGCCAGAAAGACTTCGTCGAGGATTGCGTAGACCTATAGCTAGTTAAAGTTGTTCTCTAAATCCGCACAAGCTCTCTCACCTTGTAGAAGTTGAATACCAGGTCTAGTTCACAGACGTTCCCAAAGAATTGATCCAGCACCTCGACAAAGAAGTGTATGGCTTCCAAGTAAGCAAGCTCGTTGTCGTTCGCGTCTACACAGACGCAAAAGAACAAGCCTGCATATCGTCTATAGACTATCTTCGTGCTCGAAAGATTCTGTCTGACCAGATCTCGAGAGCCATGGGTGCCGGCAGGAGCTGAACGGAACTCAACAAAGTTGGACTGGTACTTCTGGTCGCGAGGAGCGATGAGACGGTGGACCTGCAATGGCTTGAGTGAGCGTTCCTGGTACTGTTGCAAGCATCACGTACCTCGCCCTTCAGCTTCACCTTCTCTTCATCGGTGTAAGGTGCATACCATTTTGCGAGCCGAGTCTTGCCTTGACGGTTCTGGATGAGAATGAAGGAGAGCACCATCTCAGCGGTTCCGCGGGTCACTCAGAAATACAAGACAGATATCATCGCAATCCAGATGAATTGCTCAGGCCTCATAGCGCGACAGGGGAACCTCTTACTAAGTTATGAACGTGTGATGGTTAGTGCTACTTAGGCCTAAATTTGGCTCGCAATAGGTGTGCAACAGCCTGACAGAGTGCCTGAGGCTCACCTGCTTCGCGCTTGCCATTTATCTTCCAACCTCTTCACTCCTGGTATCGAAGCTCCTGCTTATTCATGTGGTAGAGGTCAGAAAAGATTTGTCGAACTGGAGAATACATGCAACGTTTGATCTATAAGTTTTGTATTCAACTACATGGTGCGATATTGACATCGTACAGATACATTGTCTAAGGCCAAGGCAATTTACCGTATTCAGAGACGATTCTCTTCTTGACGCATCTATCTAAGCATAGTTGAAGTTGTTTCTACAAAGAGGACAACTTGAACTGTTCGAGCTCTTGAACCACCTGAACAGACAAGCGCCATGAAACATATTCTTGCACGTGCCACACTTCTTGTTTGGTGTCTGCATATCCGTCCCTATAATGCTGTAACAGATAGCACACTCGGTTTGTCCCTTTAGTGCACCTTGCACATTCCTTCTAAATGCTACCAATCCTTCTATGATGCTGCCTGAGCTGAAGATGATGATCTGAATTGTTCGAAGCCAAGATTGCCAATTCTTCTCCGAGACGCCAACTCTTGTGCGAGACGAGACGGTGGGTGATTCGAGCGGATATGCAAGAGGAAGTGAAATGGACAATGATATAGGTGGTGATTCTGGATCTACTGCGATCGACGCAATAATCTCCGACCCCCGTGGCGATGCCTTGACCTCGATCGGTCGATCGTCAGAACCACTTGATTGTGCCGATGACCAATCCATGACAGTAAGCATCGAGGATGCAACAATGGCTGCTGACATGTGCTTCTGCGTCCAGGCTTCGAGAGGCTGCTTGACACGGTTCTTCTGCTGAAGGAACCAGTCTTTTATCAATGCTGGAGTATACAGTAGCGCCAGGTAATAAGTGTGGACGCTGAGCCATTGAATATCCTGCTCAGGAGTTTCAGCTGTTCCTACGTCGTACTGTGCAATCTGCATCTTCGAGGCGTCCAACGGACGGCCAGACGTTATCCGCAAAGTCTCGCAGATCAGATCCAGCAGCTGGTTGACGACGCCGCTTGCTTTCAGACTAGCACTGTATGTTTCACGCAACCTGTATGATGCCTTGGGGAAATGGTCGAAGACAATGTTCCAGCTGAGTAGATATTGCTGTGTGTTTGACACGTCTGTGATAAGATTCATAAGCTCCTCAGGCAGCGCTGCGATTCTTTGCTCGAGGGCTAGATCGATTGACAGCTGCTCCTGTTTAGCTGGTACAGTTACATGTAAGAGCCCATACGCTGCTTCCCTGACAGCTGATTGACTGGAGTTCAGTAAGACATACAGTTTAGCCTCGTCTGTAACCTTGATGTCGCTCAGTTGACGGCGCAGGAGCTCTGCAGTAATCGAGCGTGGTTGATCCACATCGTGCGAGTTCTCACTCAGTGACTGCAGACAATGTAACAAACCGGAATCGAGCTCCATCCTATTCGCGGACCACGCCGAGACGAGATCCTCGCTGACGTCTTCTTGTTTGGTGGCTATCTTGAGCTGATTATAGACCTGCAAAATTGCATGAATGGAGACAACATCAGTACTGCTCCAGGCTCCGTTAAGCTCTTGTAAAAGCTGTGCCCACATGTCACTATAGATACTCCTCACGAAAGGAATGAGGTGTGCTAACAGGCGGAAAGTCTCACACAAGATCGACCCATCTTTCGCTTCGTCCAGATGTGCAACAAGACCCTTGAACGCGAAGACTTGACGTTGCTGTGGTACTTTTTCTAGTATACTAGAATTGCCGCCTAGAAGGATATTCAGGAGTGCAACCTGCTTGAAATCTGAGGGCGACTGCGTGACGTGCGACAACAGTTCGTTGACCATTTTCAATCCGTTTTGAGATCCAAGCAGGAACTCGTTAACAGCGGACAGTATCGAAGAGCTTTCAAGTATATCGTCGGATTTGTGGATAGTCGATAAACTGTCTTCGTACGCTTGCAACACTGCTTGCGGTCTCGTGTCGAAGAGCCTGGAGATGATGCGGTGATATGCAAGAGCAGTGAAATACGTTTCCCGGTCAAGATTATCGAGCTCAGAACCTCGTAGCAGCCAGTCTTGTACATAGTCTTCGTCTTCCAACCAGGTAGTCAAAAGCTGAGTGCCTTCTGACAGAACGTCTGAGGCAGCATGTAGCACTTCTGCGGTTGATCCTAGCCAGATCGTATTCGCATCATCTAGGGTGAGCTTTTCGTTGATCAATTCGAGTGCCACAGGATACCATCGGTAGAGTGCATCAACGCGAGGTCCAGAAGACGTCTTCAAGACTGTAGCGTCGACAAACACTTTCGTCACGAAGAAGACAATTCTAAACAGCAACGAAAAATCCTCACCGTCACGAACGACTGGTTGAGTGATTTGGGTATCAGCTTCGATAAGCCATACTACACCATGCAGAGGACTTGTGATCGACAAGCTTGGATGCATTGATGAACCGCAAAGAGACCTGATTGCCCTTTGCCAGTCCTCCGGATCTGGTAATATTTCCATAGGCTCGACGGCTGCCACACTCCTGAGACCGAGATCAGCCAACGTTAGAACTGAAAGAGCATCACCATCACCACGAAGTTGTTGTCTTATAATCGAGACCGAACTAGAGGTCTGATTGCTAGCGCCAGACAAAGTCGTCGATAGAGAGTTGGCCCGCTCTGCTATCGCATGATCAGGTGAATCAGCTAGCAGCAGAAGCTTCGAAGACAGCTGAGGTCCTATCTCCGATTGTGACAGTTCTCGCATCAGACTCGACTGCGTCGAAAGGGTCTCGAGCATGCTAAGCGCATGACTTCGATCATCGTTGCTGCTGAGGCTGTCGAAGAGACGAGACAAGACATCGGCTCTGATATTATGGTTATGAAGATGTGGATTCACAAGCAAAGAGATCGCAAATGCCCTTCTCTTCTCATCCTCGAAGTTTCCAATTCTGCCGAGGGTCAATCTGGCAATCTCTTTGTCGTCGAAGCTATGCGCGGGAGCATTACGTAGGTAATGTTCAGTACCACGTGCCATGTGTAATGATGTGGAGGATGAACCTAGAATCGTGGTACCTATTGGTTGGTCCTTTTGGATTGCGATGGTGATAAGTTGCTCAACAGAAGGACTGTCAAGTAAAGAGTGCAACTCTGACCGGACGAACTGGGTTAAAGTATCGTCTACGATGTTAGTACTTACAGCTAGACCTTCAAGAATGCTGGCAGCACCATATGGCTTGCCGTTCCTGGATTTGAGAAGATCAAGTGTAGCGTCTAACAGAGAAGAGATTAGAGCCTTGGGTACACCGGCTGCATCAAGTTTTTGACTCAGGCTGAGTAATCGCTTCCCTTGAGAAGCGACATCATCTTGAGACGTTCTGTAGTCTTTGGAAGTCTCGGGGAGGGACATTCTTATCTTAGTAATCGTGGCGTCAACAGCAGCTGCCCACGTTTTTTCGAGAACGACCTGGCTGTGGTCTGCAATGATGCGCAAAGCTGTACTGGCAGTCTTGTCCGCCCGACCAGATATCCGCCATCTATCTCCAGACGTTTTCATGACGTAGGCAGTGACAGTAGGCATCAGGTTCTGCTCGAGAAAAGCATCCCGCTCTTCTGGTAGTTGAAGGCTCTCAACTAACCACGAACAAACCTCAGTGTAGCTGGACCAAGCAGCATCAACATGCACTCTTTCGACTAAGACACCAGTTCGATATGCCTCAATCAGACTGTTGACGTCCTCGAGATTGTTTTTGCATACAGTACCCGGGACGATACGTAGCAAATGAGCTATACGAAACCACGTGTCGGCAGGGCCGCTCTGTGCGCCTTGCCGAAGAAACTGAATCAGCCTCTTTGAAGCAGTAGTCTTTGCAGTATAATCTGTCGTCCATACGGAAGAGTGAGATTCGGTCAACTTACAAAGTGCTTGAACGTATGCGCGGGAAGAGCCGGTTTGATTTACGTTAAGACCTTTATAGAGAAGTGAAGTGCTTAGTATAGTCCAATCCAGGTCCTGGATGTTCTTGGAAAGCAGGGTCAGCAGCAAGCCATATGTCGCACTCCTCAAGGATGGATCGTCATGATAGGCAAATTCCCACAACTTTTTCTCGTTCAAAATCTCGTGGCTGTCCAATCCGGTAGACACCAACTGGCTTAGCAAACGCATGCCAGTACTGACCACACGGACATACTTCGCTTGGGCCTCATCAGGACTTGTAGTGCGCTCATCGCTCAAGGTAAGTGCCGTCTGATTGAGTAGAGCATCTTCCACGCGCTCGTATATCGCACTCTTATAGACCTTCCATAGCGCAGCCTTCTTGTCATCTGTGGGGAAAGATTTGTCGAGGGCATCGTTGGCAGCTTTGGCTACAGACTTATCGCTGTCGAAAGTGCCAGCGAGCCACGAAGGAATGATTTTGGGCAAGAGAGGTGCAATTTTCTTACCAGCATTCACAGTCAGAAGCCCTTGCAAAGCATGTGCATTTCGTCTTACGAGCTGGGAATTATCGATCGAGGCGCGGGGGTAGAGGTCACTCCATGCTGTTAGCACAGCAAGATCAGCATTGTCCTTGAGACTTTCTAGAAGATCATCTAGAGCCTTGGTCTTGGTAGTACTGTCCTTCTTGCTGAGATTCTTCAGGGCAACCACGACGCCTGGCTCGGCAATCTGAGAAAGGTCAGGCTGCTCGGTGATGTACGAGATGGACGAGGCAGCAGTTTGAAACGAGCCAAAGCCACCGAATCCTGTTGCAGCTCGAGCACTCGAAGCTTGCGCTTTGACTTTCCTACTCATCACGCAGCTGAGTGGAGGAAATATATCGAGTTACCACCTTTTAGAGAAACAGAATGCGCATCCCGAAAAATGTTTAGGCAATTGCGGCGGCAGGTTGTTTAATGACGTATTGGCAATTACTAGTAGCATTTGTGCCTAGCGAGCGTCATCAGTGCCCGGTGATGCCTTGTTGCCTGCCCGGACGTGCCTGCGGATCCGCTCGCTTCCAGGCGCGACGTCTTCACTGTGACTGGACTGAAGGTCACTTTCGCCAGTCCTGCCTCCGAGTCAAGTATCCTCTCATTCTCTTGAGGCGCTCTCGCGCCATACTATCTCGGCTAGGCAGGATGAGGTTTATGATAGAGTAGGACACTGCTAGTGGTCACAATTGCACAAAGCTAACACGCCAACAGTGATCTGGAAGTACTCTTCCCATATCCTAGGATATATCCTGAACAACATGCATACATGTCGGATCTCAAGAGGACGCTGGACAGTGGCGGTCATTGCGTCCTCGAGATGCCCTCAGGAACCGGCAAGACAGTCTCCCTTCTTTCCTTGATCGTGGCCTACCAGATGCACATGCCTGAGAAGCGGAAATTGATTTATTGCTCGCGTACCATGTCCGAAATTGAAAAGGCTCTGGCTGAGCTGAAAGCTCTGATGAAGTACCGAACAAAGGAGCTGGGCTATACTGAAGAATTTCGAGGTCTTGGATTAACCTCTAGAAAGAATCTTTGCCTGCATCCCTCGGTCAAACGAGAAAAGAGCGGTTCCGTCGTGGATGCTCGATGTCGCAGTCTGACTGCCGGCTTCGTCAAGGAAAAGAAAGAACGAGGCGAGGATGTAGATGTGTGTATCTATCATGACAATCTCGATTTACTTGACCCTTCGAGTCTCATCCCTCCTGGAGTCTTTACCCTGGACAACCTTCTTCAGTATGGCGAAGCTCACAAGCAGTGTCCCTATTTCTCTGCACGCAGAATGATGCCGTGGTGCAACGTCATCATATACTCCTACCACTACCTACTCGATCCCAAAATTGCCGAAAGAGTATCGAAAGAGTTGTCCAAGGACTGTATCGTGGTATTTGATGAGGCTCACAATATCGACAATGTTTGTATCGAGTCATTGTCGATAGATCTTACTGAAGAGTCGATACGTAAAGCTACACGCGGCGCCGTCAACCTCGAGCGAAAGATTGAGGAAATGAAACAAAGCGATGAGCAGAAACTGCAAGATGAGTACCAAAAGCTAGTCCAAGGTTTGCAGGACGCCGACCAGGCTCGCACCGAAGAGGCTTTCATGTCTAATCCGGTCCTTCCCGATGATCTGCTCAAAGAAGCTGTGCCAGGCAATATCAGAAGAGCCGAACACTTCGTTGCCTTCCTGAAACGCTTCATCGAGTATATAAAGAGTCGAATGAGGCTCCGTAACGTCACTCAGGAAGACCCTGCAACTTTTCTTGCTCATCTCAAAGACACTACCTTCATCGAGAGGAAACCTCTTCGTTTCTGCGCTGAACGTTTGACTTCACTCGTTCGCACTCTCGAACTCACGAATATCGAAGACTTTCAGCCCCTGCAAGATGTCGCTTCTTTTGCCACGTTGGTCGCTACATATGAATCAGGCTTTTTATTGATCTACGAACCATTTGAAACCGACAATGCACAAGTCGCAAACCCAATTTTCCACCTTGCGTGTCTCGATGCTGCCATTGCAATCAAGCCAGTTCTCGAAAGATTCTCCTCTGTTGTCATCACTTCGGGTACCATATCTCCGCTAGATATGTACCCCAAAATGCTTGCTTTCGACGCTGTCGTTCAAGAATCTTACACCATGTCCTTGTCGAAGAAGTCTTTCTTACCACTAATTGTCACCAAAGGCAGCGACCAGCAGTCCATCACATCCGGCTTTCAGGTTCGTTCTGACCCGAATGTTGTTCGAAATTATGGGAACCTCCTTTTTGAGTTTGCGAAGATTACTCCAGATGGTCTCGTTGTCTTCTTCCCTTCCTACCTCTACATGGAAATGATCATCTCTATGTGGCAGGCGATGGGGGTGTTAGACCGTATCTGGCAGTACAAGTTACTGCTTGTCGAAACACCCGATGCACAAGAGACCTCACTTGCTCTTGAGACATACAGGACTGCCTGTGAGAATGGAAAGGGGGCAATCTTGCTAAGTGTCGCACGAGGCAAAGTATCTGAAGGTATTGATTTTGACCATCACTTTGGCAGAACAGTGTTGTGTATGGGCGCACCGTTCCAGTATACCGAGTCGAGGATCCTGAAGGCCCGACTGGAGTTCATGCGAGAAAACTATCGCATCAAAGAACAAGACTTTCTATCCTTTGATGCAATGCGTCATGCTGCCCAGTGTCTTGGTCGTGTACTGAGAGGGAAAGATGATTACGGTATAATGGTGTTGGCTGATCGGCGCTTCCAAAAGAAGAGAAACCAGTTGCCGAAGTGGATTGGAAACATGATCCCTGATAGCCAGACTGGGTTGTCAACAGATGCTGCAATAGGTATGGCCAAGAAGTTTTTGCGAGATGTTGCTCAGCCACAACCAATTGTCTGGAACGAGAAAAAGGCTTCGACGGAAAAGGACTTGCTGGCCAAAGACAGTTGGGGGCCAGAGGATCTGAAGCTGCATCAGAAGTTCATGAAAGCTCGCAAAGCAGAAGGTGGAGGTGACGAAGGACGAGAGATTGCTGGCGCCATGGATTATCTGCCAACTGAACGATATGTACAGGTCGATGGCATTACTGGAGGACCAGTGAGACACATTGACGCCAACGGACACGCGGAGCCCACGGGTGACATGTTTGACGATGACATTGACGATGCGACGATGCTCGAGGTTGCGCAAATGGATGTTGATGGTCAAGGCGATGATTCGATGGCTTTTAGTTGAGTCTTCCAGGTTCGACGCGTTCTAGTGGTCAAACGTCGAAGCTACTGGCCACAAAGCCAGATTCGCAATGCTCGAAACCGGTTGAGTTTGACGTTCCTTCTCTCTGCGCTCCATTGTTCGATGTTGTCGCCGAAGACGACGTTCAGTGCGTTCGCACGCCAAAGATTGTTCACTTTCATCACGTTGAAGATTGAAGTGTCAAGATCACTGATCGCCCATCCCCTTGCTGGTGAAGCCGGCAGCATTGGATGCATCGAGATCATGCTGGACAGACGAAAGCCCTTGTCGTTAAGCTGATCGAGGTTTTCGAAGATCATGCTTAGTAGTTCAGGCGGCAAAGAGTCGATGGTCATCGTGGGTCAGTGTTGAAGAGAGGAGGAACGAGGTGTATGTCTCGAAGCATGCTGGGTCAAAGAAGGCGTTACATCAAATACATCAAGAGTGGTTATCGGGTAACAGCACGGGCCAGCACCTTTCGTTTCAGGCTCGTGCGTTATGGTCTGACGTCAAAAGTGATACCCCTTTATACGACTAGCGCGATCGAACTTCGACGTCTTTGTGCTCCAATCAGCGGGGTCACCTCATCGATATCTTCTATCTCTAACACAGCGACCTCATCTTTGGCAGCGTCACCAAATACCTGATCCATCTCAGGTCCAAGTGCGACCCCACGTGTTTCTGGCACATACAGAGCGCACCAGAAGAAAGCCAAGACACAATAAATGCCGTAAAAGATATAGGTCCCATAGCCGATGCTGGCTATCAACGGTGGTGTAATACTTGCAATGAATATCTGGCTCAACCATTGAATGCAAGTTGTCACGGCACAAGCTCTCGTGTTGATGTGAGAAGGAAAGATCTCACTGCAAACATTCCAAGAGATCGGGCCCGGAGATATGCCGAAGGCGAATGCAAAGATATACACCATGAGTACAGACACGATGCCATACCCACTTAAGCCAAAAGTATCGTCGTGGTTGTGAGCCATGCGCTCTATACAGAAGGCCAACACGAACATCGCGATGCCCATGATAGCCGAGCCCAGCAATAACCAAAACCTGTTTCCTTTCATCCTCACGAAAACAAACATGAACAGTAGACTTGTGATCAACTTCACGAGTCCAAAAAGTCCAGTCAGGAACAAGGAGGCAGAAACAGTGGTGAAGCCTGCAGACATGAAGATAATGGGCGAGAAGTAATTGAGCGCATTGAGGCCAACCAGATTCTGGAAAATCATGATGCCTGCACCAATCAACATACGTGTGCGCAGTGGTCGTGTAAAGACCCGCTTCAAGAACGAGCTCCGTCCTTCAAGCCTGGTGTTCAGCTTGCCAACATCAATGACCCTCTGAATCTGGATCATCTCCGTATTGAGCTCAGGGCTTTCCCGACCTGTCATCCTCAGCCACGACAAAGCCTTTTTCGCAGCTTCGATCTTGTGCTTGCTGGCTAGCCATCTCGGCGACTCAGGCAATGTTGACCAGCCTCCGAAGAAGAGAATTGCGCCTGGCACTAATTGTATGCTCACAGGCAATTGCCATTGCAGATTTGATGTCGATGGGAATATCGAATTGCAGGTGAATGCTCCCCAGAATCCGATGAGCGCGAAGACCTGAATTGCGACCTGGTAACCACTCATCAAAGTACCTCGCTGGTTGGCAGGTGAAATCTCTGAAATATACAGAGGGCTGACGAGCGTTCCTGCACCCACGCCAATTCCATTCACTAGCCTGCCAAGCTGGAAGACTAGAAGTGAGTTGTGAATGCCGATGAGTTGGAGCACTGCGCCGGTGGTATAAAGGCTAGCACTGATAATAATGGAGACCTTGCGACCAAACTTGGTAGCCACGGGCACGGAAAGTGGGACACCAATGACACAACCCACAAGCCATGAAGAAACAAGTCTGGACTGAGCAGAAGCAATTTCTTTAGCTGGAAGAGCATCGAGGCTGAAATGGTGGAGCAATGACGGTAGAACAAGTATCCCTCCTATAAACCCAACTGAGTAGCCGAATAATGCCCCTGTCATGCAGGCTATCGTCGCAGCGATGTAGAGATTTCGGTAAGACATCGTGATTGAATTCGTGGCAGTAACGCGAACGAGACTCTCAACGAGAAGCCCATGCTGCAAGAAGTCGAGTGGATCCAATAGATATATACCACAATAACCGCACCACCTCAAATCTCGACTTTCCCCACAGGGTCGTACCGCCCAAAACCAAACCAGGAACCGGGAAAACACTTTTCCGCCTTCACCTCAAACTACCTCCGCTCATCCTGATCCCCCATATAGTGACCATGATATTTCGGCAAACTATTTCGCTCCGCCTCCTCCGCAGAAGCGGTCGCGACACGCTCTTCCTCGACAACTTGCTGAACATCTTGCACTGTTGTACGTATTTTTTGAGCGGTTAGTTGGTCGGATAAATTGGTGTACTTTTTGAGGGTTAGGATTGTTAGTTTTTGGTCTTCGCGTTGTTGGTGGGAGAGGGTGGGTTGTTGCTGGGAGGTGGACATCGTGCTAGGAAAGGAGTGGTGCGGCAGGTCTGTGCTGGAGAATGAGCTGGGTTGGTTGAATAGTGAAGGTGAAGATACTGAGATAAAAAACGTGGCGCCACAATCGCCCTGTTGGGACTACTAAGCTGCTGATGATGACGGCTAAACCCAATGAGGTAAATGGGTGACCACTATTGTGAGATAATCATTCAAGCTTCACACTATATCCTGCTCGAACACCAAAGGTTAAGGTTATACAGTCCTTGCGAGCCATCATTATGCACAACGTCAGCTATCCTGCAGGGAATAAGAGAACCACATGGACTCTCTGACTACACGAGTCGACTAACGGGGCCTCGACAAGAAACTGAACAAACCGTGTAGAGAGGTGCAGAAAGTATTGATTGGCTTCATTCCTAGAGCGTCGTTCAATCCCGGACTCAAACAGAACCTGATTGCTAGAACGAACAATGATTTACTGGGCATGCTTGGAACAGGAGAAGAAGGCAAAAGGGCTTTAGTATCGCTGCTGCGAGTATCGCCAGCTCGAAGCTATTTCATTCTCATGTTCCGTTCGTTTTGGGGTCGAGTGGTTGCGACGGGCAGGTGTTCTAAAGCCTTCGACCTATTCTAGGTCGTGGCGTCGGTGTAACTAGCTCTTCGAGCTCAACATCGCTCTCACGGTCTTCGGCGGTACTGCTGGCCAGCTGCAACCAGTCTTCATAGTCGCCAACGGTTCTGCTTGGGCTGTCTAGAGGGATTAGACTCATTCTCTTGAAGACTTGGTCCTCGCTTGCGTCGTCTACCATAAAAGAATTGCTTGACAGAGGTCGAGATCTTTTGGTTGGTTTGTGAGGGCGTGCGATGACAGTATCGATGGCGTACCCCGACGACTTTTCAACGATTTGATGCCGTGTCAAAGCATCCCATGCTTGGGCAGGTGGCGTACAGATATTCTCGTTCTTCATTACACCAGCCTTGAGGGTCCCCTGTCTTTGTGCAACGTAAGTCTTTCTTGTAGCAAGACACTTGTCGACGCCATCAATGCCAAGCTCTTCTCGGCCGATCGCAGCTGGCGTCTCGCGAGGTGTTTTGGTAGATTTGGTAAAGATTTGACTCTCGGTCGCATGCAAAAGCTTTGACACGCTTGGATAGTGGTGCAGTTCCACCGGCATATGCCTGCGTGCTTTTGTATCCTCACCATCTGTCAAGTGCCTCGACGCACGCAAACCAGCTTCAATGTTTGGTTCTTGGGAGCCATCTTCCGGAATCTGCGACATCCTCTTCGAAAGAGAAAAGCTCTCTATTGTTTTCGATGGCTCACTGAGCGCAGCTATAGCTGTGTTACAGTATCTGGTGGGTCTATGCGTGACATCCTTGCAACCAGGTTGCGGAGAAGCCTTTGTATCTTCTTCCAATTCTCGTGGGAGCTGTTTAGACACCCTAAATACTTTGCTCTCGTTTGCATTGAGGAAGAGCGAAATGCTGGGGTACTGGTGCACAGTTCGGGGCACCTTGGGTAGCGGACCGCTTGTGGGAGGTTGTCTTGAAGGGGAGACAACAAGTTTACTGTGGCTCGGTCCGAGTTGGCTGTTTTGATTGGGCTCTTTCGGAGACAAGTCACTCCCGAAGTCGGCGGCAGCGCTTGGACGACCAAAAGTAGCCTTGCTCGGGATGAGGCTCTTTTTAGATATGGGTTTCTCGACTTCAGGGCGTGCGCCCATGATTGCTATTTCTCTTGGCAATTGATGTGAAGGCTTGAAGACCTTGCTTTCGTTGGAGTTTAGAAAGAGCGATACACTGGGATAGCTTTTGAGTGTCATTTGACACCTGCTCTCTTTGGGTAGCTCATTTTGCGGGTTTGTCTTGGTCTCCCACGTACTATCAGCAGTCTCCTAAACATGCTCTTGTACGGTTGAAGGTCTCCGTTCATGGTTTCCAATTGTGACCCTGCGCTTTTGGCAAGACTCGATAGACATAGCCTGAGAGCGCGGTTCTATGGGAGGGGTATGGCCATGAGTAGTGCTCGAACTTGTCAACGACTTCATGGATTTTTCTAGGCTCATTTGAGCTGTGCCGACTTCTTTGCCGGCACCTTGACTTGATGGTTGTCTAGATTTTTGGGTTTGTGAACTTCTCGACCTCGACATCTTTGACCTGAATAGTGCCATTGTTGCTTGCAATAGAGTGTTCTCAAGGGTATGGTTGTGTTAATGCCTTCCGCTCGAACATAAACACATTCTCGAGCAATTAACATTCATGCGGCCCAAGTTAGCTCGAGGGAAGACAAAAAAGAGTCATCGTCAGTGTGCCCTCCGTCGTAATACCTTCTTTGTGCTCATTTACGAGTCATTCTGACCCATTGTTCTAGATTTGATTATGAGCTTGGCTTCATTGTGTACATCACTATGCAGGATGAAGCAGCCAGACGAGTCTCCAAAGTGGTACAAGCCATGGATGCTCCCATTATACTCTCGCAGTTGAAGAAAGATGCCTCGCGTTTGGGTGTGAGCCTCGTCATGTCTCTGATGCCAGTATATATCTCGGATGTCGTATTACATAGTGAGAGGCGATATAGCGTGAGTATTGGTGGACCACGCGGAGTCGTTCCAATACCTGACACCTAACTCTATACATATAGATAGCTCTGTCCTGGCTCAACGTGGTCTTGACAAGCAGCGACCAGCTTGAAGCCTAAGAGGATCGCTGGCGTGTACTACCTAAATATCAGTAGGAGGCGCATCTTTGATAGACAATGTTCGTTGGGAACTGCTGGTTCTGCCAAGCAACGACGACCTCACAGTAGGACCGAACCAATAATCACCACGCGAGAGTGACGGGAAACTAAACTGTGCTTTGCTCATCGACGCGTCAAATGATGGCAGGTTGGGCGCAATTCGGTCGCAGCTTCTCCAACTGCCCAAACCTCCTGCTTTTCCGAGTGGTTCTTTCCAAAAGTCCTTGTCTTGGTGCATCCAAAGCAGCAAGCCCTCGCTAAATCTGCCAATAAGCAGCTCACCTCGCATCCCGTCGTCGAGTCAGCGCCTTGATTATGTGCTGTCTCGAGCTTGCGGCTGGAGGCCACAGCTACATAAAGGCCATGGCACTGACCAGGTTCCTTGATGTGTCTCCTGCCAGGCAGTTATCCTCAGGTTGACAGTGAAGTGACTAGCTAGGCACGATTCCTACTGCCGAGCTTACTTGATTGAGTCCTGTACAAGCTTAGTATCCATCATGTCAGGCCTTGAAGTCGTAGGGGCAATAAGTGCGGTCATCGGGATACTTGATGTGTCTATCAAGCTATGGAAAGGGGCTCAGAAGGACGCCAAGTTCTCAGACACATTCGAAACCGTTGCAAACCGTTTGCCCATCCTACAAGACACGCTTCTGACCTGCAAGGAGCATTTCGAGCCCGTCGAGAACAGCCTGCCAGCCGATGTTCGAAAAGGTCTTGTCAGCACTGTCAAAAATTGCAAGTTGAATGCCGAGAAAGTCGAGGAGATTTTCAAAAAGACAATACCTGGGGAGAACACAGAGTGGTACAAGCGTTATCACATGGTCGCAAAGAGGCTCGGGAAAGGTAGTAAAGTTGAAGAGCTGATGGCCGAGATGACAAAGGATGCACAGAATCTGGTCAACTACCATTCTGTCAAGTCTTCTAGACCTGATTTGTTCACACGGCTTGATGAGATGCTCGTTGAGATTCAGGCTCTCGAGCCGTCTATCCCAAGTGATGATGTTCCTGGCAATACTTTCAATGCATACGGTGGCGTACAGACCGTTAACACTGGAAGCGGATCTCAGTATAGCAACCCCGGCTCAGGTAATCAGATAAACTATGGTGGCGGCGGCAACCCTGTCTTTAACCTGGGTAAGAATCCAACGCCTTGATAGCCAAGCAAGTGCTCGTATTTTAGCACACATCCAAACAGATGTATATTGTGTCTACATTCGAATCTTGCCTCGCATGTGTCTTCGTTTACTGGCCGGGTTGCATGCAATACGCACCTATGCTGATACTCCATGTCTAGGGCCTGCCCCTCCTGCAAATTGGTTGACTGACCAGCTCTCCTTTCAAGGTCAATTTGCAAGAGTAAAGCGGTTGAACGCGATTCAGGCAAAGGACGCAAGTTTTGAATGGCTTTGGGAGGTAGACACCTTCGTAGAGTGGCTGTCTACACCAGGTAAAGTCTTTTGGATTACTGGAAAGCCTGCCAGTGGCAAGTCGACCCTGATGAACTACGTTGCCAACCTAAAAACACGACCCGATGGGCAGCTCTTTCCTGGTCTAGCCGACTGTTGTCGTGTACATTTCTTCTTTAACTACGAAGCTAACACGAAGTCGGATCTTTCTAACACTCTTGAGGGCCTACATCGCTCTATTCTCTATCAACTATGCAAAGATGTACCTGGCTTGTCACCAGCGATCGAGAGCACTTTTGACCTCCGAGGAGAATTGAGAGACGAGTGGCTAGAGGACGGCAGGACAGTGACGCAGATCTTGATCTTTACGTTCGAACAGCTACGCCACTGGAAGAAACCTATATTCCTCCTTCTTGACGGCCTAGATGATTATGGAGGCCATCTCAGCGATATATCTGAGATCGTTCAGTATTTTACCTCGAAGGAAGTCGTGGTTAAACTCTGTGTGGCAAGTCGACCGACCGAATTCAAGACCCAATTCTGCGACTGGCCACAGCTGGTGCTGGATCAGTACAACCGTCCAGGTATCGAGACACATGCCTTACTGAAATTCGATCTCTTGTATCCGGCAGCAAGTCCACAAGAGTTTGTGACAATACAGGCGATAGCTACAAGAATCTCGAAGCTATCTGACGGAATTTTCCTATGGGCCGCTTTCGCAACGACTGAGATGTACGACTCCCTACGACGCAAAGAGAGTTTCGTGGAGCAAGAAAACAGGCTGACAAAATTACCAGCGACACTGACAGGCTTTTACACTCGTATCATCGGAGGTCTGTGCGATGATAAACTCGTTTGTGGTCGTGTACTCGAACTTGTTGCTTCCGCAAAGCCGCTTCTTTTTGTTACAGAGTTATTTGAGGCGTGTCAGCTTCTAGGGATTCAAGTGTTACAGCACGACGGTCTGGTGACCAATGAAGCTTTGCACACCTTCGTAGAACGGTTGTTGCTAAAGACAGGGGGGCTCATCGACCTTGTTCTCCTGGATTTCAAGAACGATGAAGGGGATGTTATCATTGTTCAATTAGCGCACAGGACTCTTAGCGACTTTCTCGATCATCAATCTGGCTGGCAGAAGCTCTTTGGAGAACAGTATCATGATTCATCATCAGTAGAACTCTGGCTGAACCTTTGTCAGGCATATCTTACCAAGCCGCTAATCTGGACTCGGTCGACGAGTTTCGGTGCTCTTTTCAACGACGGTACTGGTAGACCTGAGGTGGTATACGATGAGACATGGCGAAAGCGGGTTGATGCAATTCATTGCCACACGATTATCAGCCCAAGTGCATCGTTGGTACAGAAGAGTCTTGAGCAGCGTGTTGCCTCCAGATTGCCTGTATACATGCATGATTACGAGTGCAAGACCAAGCGATCAGTGAGACGGGAGGTTCTGTCTTTGCTTGACCAGAGGTACCTGCAGATGCACACTACACGATGGGAGTTGCAACAATGCAAAGCATGTCGTCTTCTACAGCCCACTTCGGCCCTGGAATTTTCCATCGTGCACGGATGTGTGCTCACTGTCGAGTCCATGCTCCCGACAGTTTCAAGACAGCAGAAGTCGTGGTTAGAATTGCTCACGTCCCGACACAATCGCATAGAGGACACGAGAAGCGCAGACAAGACGCTGCAATTTGCGATAAGATGTGCCATAGAGAATACGACAATCCCGTCCACTGCAGCCACAACACGGATACTTCAACTTGTATGTTCTCGAATTCGGACCTTCAACAACAATGGCCTGTTGCTAGAAATGGTTCAGTCGGCTAAGCCGGCCGATGTGAAAACTGTTATTGAAACGTGCAAGAAGCAGCAACCATGGTACCTAGAAGTGAGGACTAAGCCTCTCAACCCAAAGGCTGGACCTTCGATTGTTCGTACAGGTCCTTTGTGGGCAGTGGCGCGTCGGTACCCGGACGAAGACACTAGAGAGCTCTTGCGCTTCTTCGTCGCTCGCGGTGAAAGACTGACAGATGCATGCTGTCAACAAGGCAACTCCGTCCATGCTGCTATACTATGCGAGTTAGAGAGCGGCTGCAAGCTCTCTCACCTGAAACGGACACCGTTCGACCGACTTGATCTGCTCCTCTTGCACGATGGAGCCATCGAGCCTTGTGGTCCTAATACCCAGCTGCAGAGCTTCCTGTGGCTCGAAGACAAGGGACGGACCAAATGTCCTTACATGGACACTATATCTGTTCCTACGACCACAGACCGACCGGCATACTTCTACTCGCGGAGCCAAAACTCACAGTTCCATTTCGGCGTTCATCGAGACGACATGCCTCTCGGTCAAGACATCAGGGAGTGGCGTATACAGCAGAACTTTCTCTCATCGCGTCCACGTGTCGATTGCAAACATGCTTTGCTTTTAGAATATCTTAGAGATCCCATCGCATACAACCAAGCTCAGCTGGAGGAGAATGCGCTTCCTGTGTCTAGGTGGGCGGCAGAAGTGCGGCAGAAGTTCTCGATGAAGAAGTAGGATTTACCTGAACGTCGCTTGTCTACTCACATATCGGCAGTCATGGTCGTGCTCGCATCGTGATCCGAAGGCAGGCAGCCCAGGCTCAGCTGTTCATGCAAGTAAAATCCGTAGCATGATGAGCAAGTGCTCGAAACCATAGACAATCGGATGGTTAATGCTGCTAGAAGTTGCTGGTATATGCAGCAGTACCCTCGCATACTCCATCCTAGTAAAACTGCAATGGCGGTAAAGGCGCATCATCAATCAGATAGCCCGAGCGCTTCCTGTCCCTACCCTTGTCCTTGCGCCTCTTATACTCTCCATACTGCCCCTCCCTCGGCACCAACAATCTAGCACACATCTTTTGCACAGGTGACGGCACAGACCGCAGCACATGATCCGACCGCTCAAGCCGCGCCCGCATCTCCTCCACCTCCCCTTCAAGATACCTCTGCCTCCGCTCAAGCTCCTCATTCTTCTGCCTCAGCATCTCGTTCTCCTCGACAAAATCATTAAGTGTCTCAACTTCACCCTGTAACCGCGTATTCTCCCCCTTCTGCTGCTCAACTTTCTTCAGCGCATCCTCTTTCTCCGCATCAATGCGAGTAATCTCCTCTTTCTGCCATTCGAGACGGAGGTGTAATGCATCTGAACTTAGTGCTCGACGGTTGGCTTCTTGCACTGCGACGGAGTAGAGACATTCCATGTTATTGAGGTCTTGTTTTGAGAGCTGGAGTTGCTGGTTGATGTATTGGAGTTGAGAGGCGCAGTCGAGGAGGGCAGCGTGTTGTTCTTGGAAGCGGCGGGCTAGGGAGTCGGCGATTGTGGAGAGGGGGATGTTCGTGATCTGGACGGATTTTGGGAGGGGGATAGGGTTTTCGACGTTGCTGTTGGGGGTTAGTCTGGTGTGCGTGGATGTGGGTGGTGTTGCTCTTACTTTTCGTAGACTTGATAGAGTTTCTGGAGGCCTTCTTCAAGTGGTACTGTTATCGGAGTCGATATGTCAGAGATACTGCCTGTGAAGCTCAATCGTACAGTCGATGGGTCGATAATGGATAGTCTCTTCGCGCTTGATTCCGGTCGTCTGCGCAGGTCATTCATTGTGTCTGGCGAAGTAGGAGAAAGAGGAGTACGCGTAGAGAAGCCTGGTGGAGGTCGCATCGTAGACACATCTGGTAGAGGTATTTCTGGAAGCTTTCGAGTAGGTGATTCCTGCGAAATCGACTCTATTCCTGTCAGATCCTGTGAGCCCCAAGGCTTGGAACATGTTGATCTAGGCGTTTTTGGATTGTCAACGAGTACGGCTTTGTGGTTAGACAGTGCTCGAGCCTCAGCTGTACCGACCGAAATAAGACCACCTGAATCCGAGTGTTGAGCATCATCACACATCGTAAATTGTCTGTCAAGACGAAGAGAAGAAAATTCAATCTACCATCGAGGAAGATTTTTTGCTAAAAGTGCGTGGTCGTATTGACCTGGTCGATACTGTAGTGAAATTCAGTTGTGACTTTCACTCGTCAAACACTCGCTTCAGCAAAGTCTCATCGTAACAGTTATAGTCAGCATCGTTTACTCAGCCTACCGTTTGGATCTACACAGTCATGGAGTGCTGTTTGCAGCATATCCGAATAGCTTCATTGCGAAGCTCTAAGCATGCCAACGTCCGGGCTCAGCCTTATCAGAAGCATAATTCATGGCAAAAGGTATAGCCATGTCGCTGAGTCTCATGTGAGATGCATGCTTGTAAGACATATTCCGCGCATCTGCGAAAGTGATGGTAGCCGTCGTGTAGAGTTACGAGAGTGATAGGCGACAAAGCTTGAGAGCTCCTGAGATAGAGCTTCGGCTCACCTTCCATCGTTCCATGTAGCTTGATGACCAACGAAAAATGAATACAGTCACCAAGCCATAACGAGGTCGTTCTAATGGTCTTTGCGAATCATCTACAACAGTTCCCTATCATAGACGGATATAGGACGACTTCGTGGAATCTCGTAACGTTTAGAAAGACGTTCAAGATCAACGTTAAATCCGCGAATCACTGTAAATGGTCGGAACGAGCCGCCCGACAAGATTGTAGATCGAATTCCTCAAAGAGCGTAGACCGTCTCGATACGACGATCATCGTGTAACACCAGCTATTTCACGGGATTGTACTAGTTAAAATTCTTTTGCTTGGAGATACGCTCGAATCAAGCCGATGTGTAACATCCTGTCCGCGAGCATGAAACTGACTCATCGGCCGGCAGGTATACCTTGTCCAACTTTGTCCGAAAGACTGCATAAGCTCGTAGGAAAGAGTGCCAAGATATGCAATAGAACGATAGCTACACCACGATTTGTAACATCTTGGCTCGCTAGGATTCTAGGCAAGGCCGCCATGGCATATATAATGAGCTCGAGCTCGAGCTTCACAAGAACAATGATTTAAGTCGATCATATCTCAGGCATATCGTGTTCACGTCTTTACAACCTTCAGTTCTGAACAAGTACTATACAAACTATCTTCACATTGCCATGTCTTCTTATCTCATCTCGGGTGCCTCACGCGGCTTAGGCCTCGAGCTAGTCCGTCAGCTCTCTCTCCTCCCGTCCTCACAAGTCTCTTCAGTCTTCGCCATAACACGAGGCCCATCTGACCAGCTCAACAAGCTTATCTCATCTCAATCTGACTCTTCTCGAATCACAAATGTTGTTATACAGGACCTGACTTCTGCACAAGATGTTGCGGCTGGAGTTTCGGAAGTTGAGAAGCACCTTGCGGGAAAAGGGCTAGATGTTGTTGTGAACAATGCGGGTGCAATGACGTTCACTAACGGTAAAGTCTGGGATATGCCAGGGGAGGATCTGGCAGAGATCTTTCGGACCAACGTTGTTACCGCTCAGGTCCTTACTGCAGGTTGCGTTGATTTGCTGAAACGAGGGATCGCAAAGAAGATCGTCAACATGTGAGTATGCTTGATAGCTTGGCCTCCAGGCCTTGGGCGTGATACCAGTGAAGGTGCTCTGGCTGACGCTCTGGTGCAGTTCGACTACTCTCGGCTCGATGACGCAGGTACACAAGTATAGCTGGGCGTCAAATTATTCCTATAAGATCAGCAAGGCGGCCATGAACATGCTGACTGCGCAATACGCAATTGGTCTTGGCCAGGAAGGCTTTACGACCATATCAGTCACTCCAGGGGTAAGTGATAGCATGACATCATATCTATCTTGCAAAGCTGATCATATTCCAGTGGCTGAAGACAGACATGGGTAGCGCTCAAGCTGATTTGGATGTGGAAGTTGGTGTCGCTGCTGTTGTGGATATCATCTTGAAGTCGACTGTGGAGCAGAATGGCAAATTCCTCAATATCAAGGTTGATGGCTGGGAGAATGCCGAAGGTCCTAACCAATACGACGGCGCTGAGGTGCCGTGGTAGCTACTGATAGATGGTTTGAGGCGACTCCAGGTAGGGACCTCTCGATCGCCCAGCGAACCAAAACGCGAAAAGCACAAGTCACTTTCTTAATTCTCATAGTATTCGTCATCCGATACTCTTAGGTCGCAACCGCCTTAGGGCTGCCCATAGGTTTGACTTACGTGGTCTCAGTGGTCGGGAGAACTGATCAGGACTAGCATTTCCCTGCAAGCCTTCGTGCTCTCGAGGACTTTCGGCGGAAGTGACTTGAAGCTCAGGTAATTGCTGGGGCGCACTGGGAGATCGCGAGTGGCTTCGTTCGTCCCTCAGAGGTGTACCTCCAGACGTATGCCCTTGCTGAACTTTCAACAAACCATCGTTGAAGTCCTGTGATAGGGATCCCGAGCTTTCGTCCTCGTTTTGCGGCACTTCTGGCACGCCTTCTGCATTGTCTTCGTCGCTATCTTGAATCAGGTCATCTATTGAGGAAGACGAGGGTTTCCCAGTAGTCTGGCTTGCTGGCGAAGCGAGGTTATCTGCTTTGAGAAGGAGTATGTCCGAGAGGCTCGTGGCCCTAGCAATTGCTTTGCCTGGTTCCTGGTCGCCACGGTCTACTTCACTCGACTGACCAGCTGTACCTCCTGTCCGAGGTTCTACTTCGACCAACGGACGCTCTACCTTGACAGATGGAGCGTCGTTGGTGACCATTGGAAGTTCCCTTTTTCGACTTTTGGCGACACGAAGAAATTGCTTCAGATCTTTCGCGAGAGCCGAAACTGCATTTGGGTATACCTTCTTACCATGCCAGTCGGCATATGTATATTGTGAGATGCCCTTGACAAAGGTATTACATGTCTCGCGCAGTTTGTCAAACATTGATCTTCCAGCTGGAGTCCAGATAGGTAATCTGAGTCCAAACTCCTCTAACGACAATGCTTTTTGGATGGTGAAAACATTGATATCGATGTCGGCTGTCACCCAAAGATTCGCATTATCGAATCTAAACGTCTCCAAAACATGAAGTATCGCGTTGTTCCCAGCCTTGTCCTGCCATTCATGCAGATTGAAACCAACGGATCTGAAGAATGCGAGCCACAAATCAAAGACCTTGATAGGTTGATCTTGACGCAACCAGAACTCGATGAGGTCGACTCCGTGAGCATGGGACAAAGAATGTGTGAACTTGCTCCAGTCGGATTGCCGTAGCTCTATCGAAGTCTTCGGCGAACTTTCACTCGACTGCTTGTAGAGTTTTTCCAGTGTTGTTAGTAAAGGGGCAACTCTTTCGGAAAACTGGCTTTGCATTAGGAACGCCACATGGGTGTTATCGATACTAGAGTCAGCTTCGAACAGCATATCAAGTATTGTTATAGTGTCATCTCTAAAAATCCCTGAATACACTTTGGCGGGTTGACTCGAGTCAAAAGTTGTGCTGCCACCACACGCGCAAACGATTAGATATCTGATCTGAACGCGAGAAAGTGGTCGTAATCTTTCTCGATGTGCTTTGAAGTATAAGGTCCATGCTCTAGCTGCAGCAAGCGCCAAGTCACAAATTGAAGGTTCAGCCCTGTATTTCATGGAGAGACCAATCTGCACCCTCGAACCTTGCAATGTATCAAACAATAACACGATAGGGTTTTGCAATGCTCTCGAATAGCTTTCAAACAAGGGGCCCTCGGTCACGGCAGTAGCAGTCGCAACTGTCATGAGATTGAGTACAGCGTACGGAAGCATGAGATTCGTGACTTTGTTGTGATAGTCCTCTTCGGAAGAAGACTTGACCTCACTTGTATAAGACAAGAACTTTGCACGAGCTGCCCGCCACGGCTGCGGCTTCGAGATTCGTTCGAGCTTGTATTGCTGTTCGACATCGCAGACAATGTCCCATGCTGGACGCTGCAGGGAAGAATGCGCACAGTCGAGGACCTCCGTGTAAACTCGTAACCAGGCGTTGTCGTGATAGAGTGACGACAGTTTTGGGTGTCTCCACTCTTGTAGTTGCGATCGGTCTCTCATATATGCCCGAAGTGTTTCGTGAAGCAGGCGGACTCGGACTGTTTGATTGTGCATATCAGTCACACTCTTGCTAAAGTCGTTCTGAAAATCGTCAATACATATCTCGAAGTCAAGCAGACCACCAAGAAATCCTCTCAAACGAAGCTGAAATTGGGTTAGGGAAAGCTTCTCATAGTCTGTAGGACCAAGCCCGAGAGTAGTGTATAGAAAGAGCCACAACCTGTGCAACATGACTAGATCAACCACATGCGAGGCACTCTCAACCAGAAGTAACACCATGGAGGCTTCGTTCCTGCACACTGACGGCACTTGTTCGAAAAGACGGTCATACATCTTGTCGAGCTGTGTTGGTAAAAGCTCGAGAGCACCTCTGATCTCACTTTCGACACAACCTATCACGAGGCACTCGAGAAAGGTGTTCACAGCAAAATGAACCCACAGGAAAACGCCTTCAGCTTTGTCCAGGATATAGGTAATGGATGGCTCAATCGGTATTGTTTGGTCATAGTTCACATTTGTCCTCAGGTCCTTGATTGTGGTTCTAACATAGACCTCGATTCCAGATGCATTGAAATTCTGTACCTTGATCTGAGGGACCGCATTCAACATAGCCTGTATCGCAGGTTCCGGCCGACTGGCGAGACAGAGCCTCAATTTCGTCCGCGAACGCACTTCTTCTAGCAATCGAATAAGCTCTCGTATGTCGTGTTCGTACTCGTCAAGTCCGTCGACGAAGAAGAGCACATTTAATTTCTCGGATCTGATCACTTCCGCAAGCATGTCGATCATTTTGTCGGCTTGTTGCGAGGACAATATCTGCTCCAAAGTCAGCTCATATTTTGCCAGAACATCGCGCTCGAGCGGTAACTCGCTAGTGATTTGGTAGAGGAGCGATCTCAGCAGACCTTGCTCAGTATTTGGCGTTCCTTTAGCCGCTCTGAAATCGAAGAAGAAGTGTGAGATCGACCATCCTTTCCCTCCGGTTGACGTCCCTGGTAATTTAGACCGAGTTTCTTTACTGGTAGAGAGGTGCTTCATCAACGTAGATTTTCCAGACCCTGGCTTACCTGAGATCCAGAACAAGGTATTGGGATGTGGTTCGGCAAGCCAATCTGCGAATGCGGTTGACCAGATCCAATCGCATGTTTTGGGCCTGGCATTTTCGATGTGCGCAGATCGACGGTGCATATCTTCGTAGAACAGTGCATTGAGCAAGGCTAACAACGCCAATTAGAATCAGAATGTTGCGTACAGGAGAATATGCTGACATACCCTTCCGTTTCTGGATGGGAGTAAGGTGCTCGAGAAAGTCAGGACAACTGACGTGAACGTCGCCGAAGATAGCTCTGGCATGACCCGAGATTGCGATGTCGTGGAACACATGGCCATATGTTATTTGTGTCATGATGTGGACAGAACGGACGAGGTCAGGGCTGCTAGTTCAATTGCCTACGATAACATTGTGCTTGAGTAGGAAGGAGTCCATGCCCGGACATGAATGCAATCACTTGCTTGTGTCAGCGCTGATCTATAGTGAGGCGTTCTAGTAAGCAACAGTCATGAAGCGTAGTATATTCAGGCTGAAGCGGGTTGTAGTCGAAGCTGTTGTTCGAGATGTTGGCCAATCATGTTCATGGGAAGAAACAACCTAATTCGACGCTTTCAACACCAATCAGTAGCACGATATTTGCGGGAGCTTATATATTAACGAGGCCAAGACTGTTACTGTATATCACAAGGAAAAGCATTAGAAGAGGAGGTGTAAGAACTTGGGTGAATGTGCATATATAGTTGCGCAATTTCACATTCTGTACAGAGAGGACATCAGTGTAGAATGCTGGCCTTTGGCCCTAACCTCTTCTGATGGCCGCTTTGAAGCACTCAATAGCCTTGAGAGCTATCGACCTTTCGCATCCTGCCCTCCAAGACTCCCTCCACCTTGCTCGACACCATGTTGAGGACGACTTCCCTCCATAGCTGGTTGACTTGCATTGCCGCAAGCACCGACAAATCGTACTCCCCAATGCTGAGGTTGTATGGGTCTTCCACGATGGTCCAATCGTGGATGTACTGGGACAATTGGACGTTCTCGTCCACCTCGTCCAGGTAGCCCACAATTTGAGCTAAAATTTTGTTTGGGAGGGAGTTGATGGTTGCCATTACCGTTATTTGATTGGTTTTGTTCTGACAGCCTCGTTAGTAAGTAATCAGATGTGAGGAGGCATAGACGTTACTTTGAAGATGGAGTATTTGATCTTGATCGGATTGTGGTTACTGTTGTGAGAAGTTTCTGCTCGGTTCAGGAGGAACAACAATACTCGCAGTATCACTTCAGAATTCAACAGTTTGCTACGCCACGTGATTTCAAATTTCCAGGCGACTCGGGTGCCTTAGGTTAAGGTGCCTCTTTGTGTATTCAAGGCAGCCTAGGGAGGTAGTGATGTGGCCCGACGATCGTGATGAGTGCCGCAGGCCTGGTGTTTCTGTGCGTTGCGCCGTAGAGACATTCGACCTGTTCTCTCAATCGCTTGGTGTCCTGCAAATAAACACGTACTGAACGTCATGGTTTGCTCCTGGTTGCTATTGCTTCTGCATCTGAAGTGATATGCTCACGCTGATAATCCTTCTGCACAATCTGTTTTGGTAGACGATGATGGAGAAGATCGAGATGGATGACTCGTGCTTGGCAGGAATAAGTCACATACCAATGTCCCTTACTGTAGGCTCGCTAGCCATGTTACCAGTGGCTTGTCGTCGTTGTCGATGAGTCTATTTGCTTGGCCAAGTACTGCTGCAAGTCAACTCAAATACTTGTTCTTGAAGTCCTTCCTTAAACGAATGTATGTTGTTTTTCTGCCATTCCCATCGATAAGATGTTAGACTTGACCAGGCGCCACCTATAAGCCTTTTGCACATGATTTGAGCTTCATCAGTGCATGCACGAGTCTTGTAAGTGGTTAGAAGAATATACAGCTCGGTTCTTAGGCACAATCGGAGACTTGAGCTTCTATTCGAAGCATGAAACTCTCTAATTCAGTCATGTGGATCATGGTAGTATAGGACACTGTAGCCCCATTCAGATTTGGCAAGGTCGAGGAGGCTGGCCACGTTGAGACATCTCACCAAGGTTTACACCCATTTCCGTGTTGTTATCCTCTGCTTCGTTGTCTGGTGTTCATTGTTCTATTGAATGCTAACACCCGTGTATGCGTCTCAAGAGAATTGATTGATGATTTATTTCGACATGGGCGTGCTTGCGCAGTGACTTCTGTGGTAGTTTTTTTCGAAAAAGATAGGTGCAAGAATCGATCGGGTAGATATCTGTGCAGGTCCGCGTGCTTCGCCGTGATTCTGTGGTTCACGATGTAGAGTCAGGGGTATGTGCTAGACTGCCTTGCTGGTGAGCTTGCGTTGGATAAATGTATAGCGTGCTCGTTTCCTGCGATCACTGAGATGACTGCTGTAAATATGGGAAGTGGTTGGGACGATTGCTGAACGAGCTTGTCAATGGGTTTGCGTGATCGATTAGGGCTAAAGGGTCAGTCACATTGCGTAGGAAGACAAAAGACATCAGGCATCACCGTGGGACAAAGCGTGTGCGTCGTTGCTGTCGCATAGATAAGACCGCTGACATGAATCAAATAAAGCAGGACAGGAAAGCAGCTGGTGTAGTCAGTGCTGCGAAGTGCTCGGGCAAACAGGAATGTCTTTAGGTTGTGAGGAAGCTCCAGGATGGAGAAGGAAGACCTAAAAATCGGACCATGGCTTGCCAAGGCGCCGCTTCAGAAGCCCGAAGCTCGAAGCTTGGTTCACCCATTGAACATTTCACGTCCCGCTGCTGTTCTGCAAGTCTTCGAATCCTAGTGTACACCTTTCGGATACCTTTCAATGTGTTTGAGAATCACAATTCCTTCGCGTGCGATGGCTGCGCCAAATTTGAGCAGAAGGTGACAATCGAGCGTACATATAAACTGCATGCGGGCCTCCGGACGATGTTACCTCTCATCGACTCGACGAACGATATCGATAGCCCAAGTCTTGACCTGGTCCTGACTCAAACAACCTTCCACATTCAAGCATATCTCGCTTTCCAGATACGACAGGCAGAGGATATCCAGGCTAGGAAGATCAGGAAAGGAGCAGCTAACCTTCACGACTCGCACAGGTTGCGTGTAGGTATCGATCCGAAATTCCTAACAGCACAAAAGCCATATCTCCAAGGCCATAACGAACACCCCTCGGTTGTGCACAGCAGCGACGAGGAAGGCTGACCACGTTCTTGCCTGGCAAATTGGTTGATACAACTCGTATACGAGCTATACATTCGGAGAGTCCCGCGCGTTGGTTAACATTTGCAAGAGGTCACGACCTGATGGAGCTCGGATATATCGGTTCCTGAACGCAGGCCGTTGTTCTGACATGGAGGCATCGACTTGCACTGAGGGTCGAGGGTGAGGCTACTTACGATGTCTCTCCTCCCAAGCCTTCACCTCGTCCTCGTATCGTTACATAGTGTCGTTTTGGAAAAACTCGAAATTTGCTGATAGCTGAAATGGTGGGATTGCAGGAGCTGCTGGCTCTTCCGAATTGTCTACCTCATGTCTTGCCCTCTCAAGGGCCGGTTCCTGCCCAAGCCCGGCAGCTGGGTTATCGCGAGCCACCTGTTCTCGCCGATCCTTTGCGAGAGGCGTTACATTCCAAGGATTGGCTGCCTGCACGGGCTGGGTGTTGACAGGAGCAGTCGTACCCTGGAAATTGCATCAGAAATGATGGCATGAGCGTCGAAAGGGGCGACCTTACCGTCGCTTGTCCTAGCAGTCTGTTCCGGCGTGCCTCATCAAGAAAGCTTCTTCCGAAACCGGTCGCACTACCGCCGTGGTTGGTGGATATATCCTCGTCGATCGGATCTAGTTGATACAGGGGTCGAAGTGCATTCAATGGACTTGTGGTAAATCCCATCTCCCAATCCGCAGGTGGCGATCCGGATTCGCTAAGCTGATGTTCGTCAGTCAACAACTTCATCGAGGCGCAAACTATCTACACAAACCTCTTCTTGCTGCGGAGGTTCCAACACCTCTCGGTCGGCCGGCGGCGATCTGGATTTTCGAAGCTGGTATTCGTCAGTCAACAACCTCATCGAGGCTTATACCAGCTATACAGACCTCTTTTTGCTGTGAAGGCTCAACCTCGATGTCCTCCTCTTCGTCAGAATCACTATCATTGAGAACCGGTAGTGGTCTTTCCGTTCCCGGCCCTGCTAGTCGCAATGATGGGTCTTTCTCGTCAGCAACTTGGATACTTTCTGGTTAACGAGAGATTTGTGAAGCAAGCAACATACTTGTAGGTTGTGTCGGTCGACAAGCTATTCCTGCATTCACTCCATCCCATGATACGACTAGAGTCCAGGATCCTCGTAGGGGCTGACCCTCATGATCGACTTGGATGGGCGTTCTATTCCTGGCGGCTTTACATTGTTCTTTCACTTGCCTCCTCTCTTGGTGATCTCTCAGATCGATTTGTCTGGCAAAGATATGACCGCAACCTGCACAGGGCCAACCCCAACCCAGCTGGTAGCCTACCTGGTGGGGTGGTGCGTTCATCGTGCAGAGTATGCTGCAGAGGTTGACACTTTTGTCGACGGATCGCTGTGAGGAGTAAGAAACCTGCTTGTGTTCAAGATGCTTGAATTACCTGTGTTTCAGTTTCTTAATGGTTCTGTGTGATGTGCCTTTCGAGTACAGTTAAATCTCAAACAAGGAAGGTGAACGAGATGTTCTTCGTTGTGTCGAAGAAATACTTGAACCGGTCCGCAACTGTTGTTTTTATTTGAGGAGACACCACTGGCAAGATTTAGCGCAGTCACGAAGAGGCAAAGACTCTTGGCACTATTGGGAAGACTGGTGGTTTCAGGACTGCACTTCTTTGCCGGCCCAGCCCTATACACTACCAAAGAGGCTTACAAAGCTGGAAACTACTCAGGACAGTTCTGGACAGCTGTGATCAATGGTACTGACAATCTAGGCCACGCAGGTTTCTCCTATGACGCTTGCATACGAGATAGTCCCGCACCACGGGACAATCCCCTACGAGCTCCGCCTTCATGCTAACACTTCGAGTACTATCAGTTCGATGCTCCCTGACACCTCTACCCAGTTGCCCTGCCCAACATGCCAACAGGCAATATCCGACCCATCGCCTTCATCTGTCATAGAATTCGGAGAGAATCGCGAGCATGTCGTTTCACCACGTACTTACAAACGATTTCGTGTGGCACCGCGGTATTGTTGATGAAGAGCTTGAGCAGCATAGCTAGGTTGGAAGGAATGGTTGGTTGTCAGCATGTCGCTGTCTTGCCCACAGCTATGCCATTTACTAAGCACTGTAATACAACCGCAGTCTCGAAGCTCCAGTTCTGGCTCTCGACTTCGGGACAGGAAATCTAGCTCAAACTCACGCCACCGAGGTGCTGCTCTGCATACCCAGGTACTACTCCATCACGAAAGTTAGCAATCTTCACGCGCATAATGAGAAGATCAAAGGGTTGGCACAATGAGTTTTTACATCAAAACAAAGTGCAGCTGTCTTTGTTGCAT
Organism: Lithohypha guttulata; assembly: GCF_036872675.1. Classification (NCBI taxonomy): domain Eukaryota; kingdom Fungi; phylum Ascomycota; class Eurotiomycetes; order Chaetothyriales; family Trichomeriaceae; genus Lithohypha; species Lithohypha guttulata. The sequence continues at coordinate 642,835 of NW_027042756.1, read as the reverse complement.
TGTATCTCGATAGACGTATCCTTTATCTTTTACAATGCAGAGATTTTGAAAGGCAGCTCAGGCTATTGTGTAACGCTGAGCCGCATACGAGTATTTGCCTTTATAAGAAAAGCGTTCGCCGCATCAGAATATCCTGCTCGTACACAAAACAACAGAACACATATGAAAACGCAGCAAGAACAATCTGCCAATACTCAAGAGACTCTCAACATGACTCCACACAACGAAAACGAGACTTCCAATATGGACTCCAACAACGAAAACACAAGCGCCAATGGCGACACACAACCTCTTCTTCAGCTCGACACCAGCAAACGGGAAAGCCACCCCCGTTATCTGGATCTCTACTGCACTAATGGCTCACCATATCGTGGCCAAGATGAGAAAGAATGCATGATCTGCAAAGATGAATTGGAAGAGAATGACAGCAGCTATACTCACAAGAAGTGTCGGCATAGCTGGCACAAAGATTGCCTCGACTCCTGGTTCAATTATGCGACCACATCAGGCCAAGGCTTGTGTCCTTTTTGCAAACAACAATACGACAGAAAACCTTCCACAAAACGAGACCTCCTGTGGACTTCCATAAGCCACTGGCTCAGCACAATCGCCGACGACGTGGAAGTCAGCTCCTGGGAATTTAGAACCACGACTGAAGGAAGGAGTATCCGCATCGTGATGGACAGACTCAACCGTAGACGACGGGAAATCGCCAATTTCGCCCCAAGTTTTGGTATACCAGAACCTCTTCCCGAACGGATCTCAGTCCCTGTCACGACTGAGCCAGAGTCCCGACCTGAAGCCCGCGCAACCTTCGCAAGCCTTCATCCCACACTGAGCAGAGACCAGATTCTGGAATTGATGTACCTTCATAGCTTTCGCAGCCGCTATCCAGGCGTACCAACGGAATCCCACGCAACAGCCGTCGCCAACGAGGCGCAGGAGCTGTTATCAGAGGCAGAAAACCTCGAACACTGGTTATCATACGGCGAGCTGCATCCTAACTTTCGAAGCGGTCGGCTGTCCCCCACTCGTTGCTTGGAAAGACTGTGCAGTGGACGACCTTACATTGTCGGACCGTTTGTGGCCACTGCACTAGAACAGTTCCCGTCGTTCTTTCCCGTGGAGGGCGAGTTGAGTGATCTATGAGTTGAGTTGAGTTCTTATGAGGATATCGAGATTGAGATTTCACTTCAGCGATTACAAGAAGAGACAAAGGAGAACGAGTTCTCTCGAAGAGAATCTTTTCTTAACCCTCTCCCGCAAAGGCATATGATCTAAACTCTCCCGCCTTAAAGCGTCCGTAGAAATGGTACGATAATACTAAAATACCTTTGTCAGTTACCTAAGTAACGGTTTACCACGGAATGTCTGCTCTACGATTCGGCAGCCACACATAAAACAATCTTTCCACGCCTTGCCAGTCACCCTCTATTGTCTCTGCTTTGTCGTCGTCCACAAATTCGGGGTTGTTCCTCCCACCAAAGTCGATGACCCAAGCATTCAACGCCTCGTCAATGACAATGTTCCCCGCATTGACGTCGCCCCAGATAATGTCGTGAGTATGTAGCACTTCCACTGTGGCAATTACCTGCTGCTCCCACTTCTTGTGTAGCTCGCCTTGTGCCCAGCACTCGGGCCTTGTTAGGTCTATGCCAAATGATGACGTAGGGATTACATTCATCAGCATGCCAATACATGTTTCCTCAACGTCTCCAGATACCACGATACCCTGCAGATCTGGTAACTTGATCTCGCCTTTAGCCAAACACTTCTTCTTGATATCGTTTAAAATGCTAAGCTCGCGATCGAACTCCTTCTCACGGGCTTCTTCTCGTGGCTTGAAATACATATTTCCTCCTTCTGGTATAGGAACCTTCCCATAAACGCCTCTTCGAGGGTCGTGATCGTCGACCCTGATTTGACGAGCAGCAAATCGAGGTAAAGTACTGCACCCTAACGGTAAGTTTTCGGTCTTTAAAGGCAATATGTACTGAGCTGGTGTATAAGAACATTCATCTCCGCCCGTAATTCGAGTGTCTCCCGGAACATCCGTCCTAACAACTTCAAGAGTATACAGTGGCGCATGTACGAAGTCTTCGAGTGTAAGACCTCCAAAGGACATCCGTGGAGCGAGGCTTTCCATAAGCGGCAAGCAATAATTGCAGAGATAGTCAAGTGGCCTGTCGGACTTGATAAATAGGTCTTTCTCGTCTCTGACCGCCTTAAGTATAGACAAGTACTGATCACCAAAATGTGTCGCATTAATCTCTTTGTGTCGGACTCTGATGTCGAATCGTGTACAGCCACGCACGGCTACTACCCACGACATATCTTGCTGAACTGTGCCTGCTTGTCTAACGTATGCAGACTCCACGATGGTAGCCATTGCTCCAATCTCAAGATCTAAGAAGCTGGGCTGAACAAGTGCACTTTAGTTATTCTTATAGAACTTCTTAACTATTAGTATAAAAATAAAAAAATAAAAAATAGTATAGCTAGTATATGGGAATTCGAGTAATATAAAAAGGGGAAAGTAAAAGTAATAGATAAGATAAAAGTTAGAATAATTTTCTAGGTAGTAGAGGATATAAAATAGGCTAGCGACTTAGTGCTATATAACTACTTAAAGCGGCCTACTACGGCCTTTACTTCTAGCTTAGTATTGTAGTGGTAAGTACGGGTGCTCTATAAAGAGGACGATGGCAAGGCTGCGCAGTAAGGCTGTACGTCGACGGTGATGTGTGTCATACCTATGTGCTATGTGTGTGGTGTCTAGGTAGCAGCTATGTACTGAATGCCTACTTCTCCTGATTCAGGCATCACCGTAATGACTAAGGCATCATACCAGATACCTCACGAGCCTATGACCTAACGCCTCAGGCATTTCCACATGCACTCGTGAACCTCACGACAGTATCTAATTAATCCTTGTTTGATTTTACACTATAGTTGTCTCAGGAATGACGTTCGAATGATACGGTAAACTGTTCTTTATGTTCACAGCGGCCTCGATAAGCATTTGAGTATAAGACGATATGTATAGGATGTGCTTCTACACTTTCACATATTGTGCTAGTTGAAGGTACATGATATATGCTGCTCGACACAGGCTTAATGAGTTCAAAGAACTTCAGTGGAGCACGAAAGCACAATTAGTTTCGGTCACATGATCCGGCGCTGATGAAGTTACCTACACGATGCGACTCGACGTCTGCGCGTTTGTTCTTCGTTCAAGCAGTAATGGATTCCGAGGGCAAGAACTTACTGAGCTCCACGGCATGAGCCCACAGCAAAAAAAACTGGTGTTCAACCCAAGATGGACTTTCCGAATGGGCGTGTATGGGTGAGGGATTATTCGATAAAAATGCACCTAGATGGTATCCTACTCATTCAACAACAGCCCGAGTTGCCAAATCCAGGCTCACGACATGACATGAAAACGAAAGCCATGGAGGACATTGCTGACACCATTAGTTCGACAGGCGAACGCGACTAGAAGACGGGCATATTTTCGAGATTCTGTGCCAGCAGTTTGAGACGGTCCATTTGACAGTCCGTACCAGCAAATATTGCTGAATTAAAACATGCCCAACGGACTTGAAGCTTGTACAATGTGGTTTGGTCGTTTGCCCAGGTTGAAGTGCGAGAGTCATTGGCAAGCAAATGTCAAGATTGTACCGGGAATAAGTCATGGTCTTTGTTTGCAAGAGCCCTGACATAAAGCAGCTCCTTGTGCCTTCAGCCTGATTCTAGATCCCCTGCATACACGAATTCATCTCCATTAATACCCGCGTAGACTCCCGATGCAAGATCCCTGGTGGTATTTGGGCACATTACAATCTTCCTTCCAATATTAGGCACCTCACGATGTCATCACGAAAGAAGCAGATGATCAAGACGGAGCCTGCTGAAGAGGCTCGATACATCAAGAGAGAAGAGGACACTGATTCAGACCCACTGATTAAAGACGAAGAAAGTACAGAAGCATCTGGAGACCAGCCTGAAGCCGATTCGAGCAATTTAGATGCTCCCCAGCTTTAAATCCGGACCACGTATTTAGTCTATCTACCCTTGGCAGCACTTTCATCGATGCACTGGACGATATGGCTGAATCAAGTACCATTCCGCCTGAGCTTGCCAGGAAGATGCTCGAGCACTTCGATACAAAGATTGCAGGTGTGCTTGGAGACAGGGATTTGGTGAAAGGACAGATCACTTTCAAAGTAACGATAGATCAGTACAAACATCTGGATGAGATGTGGAAGATTCAGGCGAGAGACGTACGGATGAAAGTGAATGGGAGCAGACTCGAATTGGATCGTCTGAATCTTCTTGCCAGGCCGAGGAAATAGGAGTAGTAGCAGGCACAAAGGAGGACAGAGTCCCCGGGCCGAGAAAAAGCTCTCTGGCCACTCACTTCTTGACAAGAGAATCGTGGCCAAGTTGTGGTTGATCTTCGCACCCTTCTTCTGAGCAGGACTATCAAGCACACCTAAGGAAACTCTGTTATCCCTCTGGCTTTGCTCTGTTTTGCACGATGCGACGGTGGACAAAGCAGAATGCTCGCACCAGCAAGAGAGCTATATTAAGCCAGGAAAACACATTATCCAGCAGGTAGTAGCATTCACGTTTTCACTCAGCTGTGGTGAAGGTGTCGGTAGTATGAAAACCATCACTTTAGCTGACTGCCACTTCACTGTCTAGTCATTCAGTCTCGAAAGATAAGTTAGCCTGTCGCAGCAAAGATTCCAATTTTCAAACCATCGAAGATACCTGACAAAGCAGGTCCCATTGTTACCCTCAGCATACCCAAAGCTCAACGCTTACACGTGGACAGCGCGGGCATTGTGTGTGAGCAAGTCAACATGGTGGACAAAATAAAGACCATTCATATCGCACCAAATTGGTCGACAATGGTGACAGCTTGCACGCAAGATGAAAAATGTAATCAGGCGACGATGAAGCAGATGAGAGAGGACCTCCTGACCTTCTGCCGACGACATCTGCCGATGAGTTCATACATCGACGAACATGAAGTCACAAGTAATGGCACAATAGAGGAAGCTCTGGAGCGTACAGGTATCTTCACTGTCTATGCAGCAGAGATGAAAGCCCTAGAAGCACATATTCAATAGAAGCAAAACACTAACGCTCAGAGAGCGGCAGTTGATTATAAGCAGCATGTAACGCGCGTTCTACTGCTTCTGAACTACGAAGTACCGAAGTGGAGAAAACTTCATCCTAGCCGTGAGGTTTTTGCTTTGGCTAGCAGTTCAGGCAAGATCGAAGTTGATGGCTGGAAGAAGCGCTTGAATAGCAATGTCATTGTTGATTCCATATCTACTCAAGACGACAAGGCCTCCATCGTACAGTGTCAATACCCAAATGAGGAGAAAGCAGCAGTTGAGGATATGACAGAGGCAGATCCGTCTACAACCACGACGACACTTGGGAAACGTGCACGAGATGAGCTCGTGATCGACTTGACTCATACTCCAGTGAAGAAGAGACTTGAGGAGCACACAGACTACAGTTGTTTGAGTTCAATGCAAGATCGCCATGCTGAGCTGCAGCCTGTGCATGGAGAGCCGAATTGGCAGCTCGTCATGGTGTACTTTTGTGCAGGAGGTCGACCGGAGTTGAGAGCATTCTGTGTACCACTGCGCTCACTAAACCACAGCAGGGATCCAATGCATCCTCAACTTGAACAAATCGACGAAGCGCTAAACCTAAGAGACGATGGCTACAAGCATTACGTACCACTGAAGAATCGATACGCGAAGATCAGAGGAAGTAATCAACCACGTACGCTGATTTCATCGGAATTTGACATCGCCAAGTTGATCCTTGACTGGGAGCGCTCAATAAGGCATCAACATCCTGATGATATTCACATCGAGCTATGGCACAGTGATAAAGAGCTCTTGTAAGAGTCAGCATAAGAGGTAAGATTGCTGTCGTTAAAGGCACAAAAATGCAGCGTTGGGAAGAGCTGAGCAGTGACCAGCTCTGCTACATGTTTGGCCAGTCAGGATGACTGATACGAAAACTCATTGTTTATGGTGGCCGAGCAATGATTCCTTGAACGAGGGTAGCAAAACCTGAGAAAGCTTCAAAGGCGTCCTTTCCTTCTCTTTCAACGGATTGCTTACATACAAACACATAGATTGGAATGAACAATTGAGATTCGCTCTGAAGGTGCTGAGGTGCCTGCTTTCTGCCTTCAAGCAGCCACAACCTCGGACGCTCACGTAGTAAAGAAAACATAAACTCGCTATGACCATACCAAGCCACAGTCACGGCACCAACTACCTGCCCAAAGCATAACAGGCAACACATAGTTCCAGCTCTCAGTCGCAAGCGACTCTGTCTGGCTTTGCCCAAACTGTTGCATGTTCTCGAATGGCGTGCGACAAGGAGGGCAGGTTCTCTCGAGATTCTGGACTCGCTACACAGCATTCGCCTTGTGGGCAGGTGATGCGACGTAGACATAAAGTATTCGCGAAGCGTCAAACAAAGGTGTAACATGAAGCTAATCAATTCCTCATGTAGACAATATGGCAAGATTCACTAGGAGGGTTGTACAGTAGCTTTATAGCAGCCTCTAGAATATGATAAGGCGTCCTGCGAACCGAAACAAAGTGGAACCGTGGATTTATTGTGACCTGCAAGATGCGATGGCCAAAGTCGTGAATGGTTCCTTGGCAGTGTTGCTAGTCTAATCAGAGAGGGGCAATGTTGGTACATCACAGCCGAATGAGTACTAGCAGTTCGAGTGAGATGGGGGCCGGAACAAACGGTTAGACGAAGCTGACTCCCCAGCTCGTCTTTATATTCCATCAATTAGTTGTCATCATAAGACAACCAAGGAAGTCGAACGATTGAGAGCCTACCCCTAACTGAAGAATAGTGGTTAGAGAGTCTTTACAGCCAGCTCAACACAGCGCAAGACAGCCGCATATCATCATGGCAAACCAACAACACAACCAGCAATGGCCCCCACAAGGTTACCCACCTCAAGGCTATCAACAGCCTGGATATGGCTACCCTCCACAAGGTTATCCTCAACACCCCCCTCCGCAAGGTTACCCACATCCAGGGCAAAAATATTCGCCTGTTCAACAGTATCAAGGCTACGGACCACCACCGGGCCAATATGCTCCGCAACCAGGACCAGGACAATATGCACAGCAACCAGGACCAGGACAGTTTCAGCCACCTCACGGGCAGTATGGCCAGCAGCCGCAAGGAGCAGCATTCTATCCAGCTCAAGTGCCACCACCACAAGGACTACCACAAGGCTGGGGAGCTCCGCCAGTAAGATCCAGCTCATATTCCAGTTCGGCATCCACTAACGTTCTTATAGCCTGGACACTACCAACAACCATATGGTGCTCCGCAGCATCCGCCAGTACCAGCTGCCAGACCATCCCTTGGGTATGACGAAGCTAGCCAGAGGCCACCACCAGCAAATCTCAGTAACGAGACCGAAGCAATTCGCCGTGCCATGAAGGGCTTTGGCTGTGACGAGAAAGCGCTTGTTGGTGTCATCACCAAGATCAACAACCCCTGGACGATGCAGCAGCTGATCAAGGAGTACAATTCTCGATTTATGCGAGATCTGCTTAAGGACATCGAAAGCGAGACGAAAGGTGACTTTGAGGAGGGTTGTCTAGCTCTTCTTCGTACACCTCTTGATCAAGATGTACTCATACTCAAGAAGGCACTCGTCCGAGCAGGTACAGACGAGGAGGCATTGATGGACGTCGTACTATGTCGGTCCAATGCCGATCTAAAGATCATTCAGGCTCATTACAAGAGGATTACTGGACATGATCTATTGAGCGTAATCAAGGATGATGTTAACGATGACCTCTTCCGACTATACAGCATGGTACTCAAGGCCGAGCGTGCAGAGGATGCAGCTCCTACCATTCCACAGGAGATCGACAGACATATCACCGAGCTTCACCGTGCAACTGAAGGCACGATTGGTGCTAATGCAGTTGCTGTGGCACAGATCTTCACCTCCTGCAACGACGCTCAGATCCGAGCCATGGTCAGTGACTATGAGCGTAAGTATCATCGCAAGCTCGAGGATGTGATTGAGAAGGAATTCCGAGGTGACATGGAAGACGTATTGATGCGCATGCTCTTGAATGCCATTGATAGACCGAGAGCTGACGCGAAGCTCATTCATACCCCTCTGAACAAGACTATGAGACAGGACAGTTTGGTGATCAATCGATTGGTGAGACTGTACTGGGATAAGCCTAGATTGCAAGCAGCCAAGGACGCATACAAGAAGAAGTATGGACAGAGTCTGGCGAACGATATCAAGGAGGAGACGAAGGGAGACTATGAGAAACTGCTTTTGGGTATCATTGGAGAGAAGTAGGTTCAGATGTATGGACAGTTGCTGGGGATGTGCCTAGTTGACCCAAAGGCTCGAGCTGTGGACTCATGCTCGTGTATAATTCCATGTATGCCTGGAATAGATCCGGACAGGCGCCAGCCTTTACGTGTAGAGACCTGTCCCTCGTTGCTTTGGTGCTGCTTGTACGCGTCGCAAGATTTCTGTCTTTCCCCGTGCGGAGCTGTAGAGCAACTCCGATGTCGTTCGCCACGCGAGTCGCGTCCCAAGGATCAATAGTGGAAGATATAGAGTGTGCTCCCTTCACTCCTCCGAACGTGACAAAAATTAGTGGATGCGCAACGCGCTAATGGCGGAAGTGGGAAGACGCCCGAGGAATAGCCGAACCTCGAAACTTTTTTTCTGTAGAGAAGCATTCGCGACCTCCAAGACAATAGCTTTCACAGCAAGCTGCGACTTTGGCTGACAAGACCTCAGAGGTGGCTGTAGCACGAGCCTCGAGCCATGGCGTTCAGGACTCCTCTCTCGAACGCGACTAGCGGTATCGAATTTGGAAGATATGCCAGTGAAGATGTCAGGAAACTGAGTGTAAAGAGAATTCATGTCACACCTACCCTCGACTCGATGTTTGGTCCTATGCCAGGAGGTGTTCACGATCTGTCATTGGGTGCTATTTCAACCCTCGATGCGACTTGCTCAACCTGTCGTATGAATGCCTCGAACTGTCCAGGCCATTGTGGCCATATCGAGTTACCTACTCACTGCTACCATCCCTTGTATATTGACACGACCTTGCGATTAATACGTTCGAAATGTGTATATTGCCATCATTTCAGGTTGGTACCGAACAAGATTCATCAGACAACTTGTCAGCTACGACTGCTGGAACATGGATTGGTGAAAGAGTTTCATGAGTTGACCAGATTCAAATTGGGCTCGAAGAGAAAGAGAAGTAAAGAGGACAACGAAGCGGCCGAGTCCGAAGAGGATATTGACGATCTGATGGATAGAAGAGAAGAGTATGTCAAGAAGTGTATTCAGAAAGCGAAGAAGAGGACCGATGTACTGCCTCTAGCACAAAATCACATCGCCATACAAGCTAGGAAAGATGTTATTACAGCTTTCCTACAAGAAGTTGCGCTGGTCAAAAAGTGTGTTAGGTGTAAGGGTATCTCGCCTTCCTACAGAAAAGATAGAGCTATCAAGATCTTCCGTCTGCCGCTGCCAGTACGTGCTCGTGAACAAATGCAAGTACTCGACAGAAAAGCCCCGAATCCTCTGATATACCTCATGCAAGAACGAAAGGAGCAAGAGTTGGCCAAAAAGCCTATGGTAAATGGCGACAAAGATGTCGAAATGGTTGATCAGGTCACCGATCAAACACATGGTGCAGAAGAAGAAATCGCTTTGCGGAATGCGCTTGATACAGCTGCTTCTTCCAAGATCGCTGAGATAGAAGGCGGCTTCGACACTCAAGCTTATCTGACTCCAGCTGAAGTACATGCAGCTCTGACTCTACTCTTCGATCGAGAGCAGGAGATTGTTGATCTTCTGTTTGCCCCCTCACCTGGCAGGAGACAAGTGAAAGTTCTAGCAGATATCTTCTTCATGACAAATGTGCTGGTCGCACCCAACAAGTTCAGGCCTTTAGCACGACAGGGTCCAAACCAGATGATGGAATCACAGATGAATAGTGCCCTCAACCGGGTGATTAATGCTTCGAACACCCTAAAAAGCATGATGCGCGCGTCCAAGAAAGACGACGATGATGTACGGAAACCGACTCACCAGCAACTGATCCAAGCTGGTATTACCATGCAGGAATGCGTCAACGAGCTCATTGACAATCCTGCAACTCCCACGGGTCCACCACGAGATCAAGGCATCAAGCAGGTCTTGGAGAAGAAGGAGGGTCTCTTTCGTATGAACATGATGGGGAAGCGTGTCAATTTTGCTGCGCGATCTGTTATCTCTCCCGATCCAAACATTGAGACCAATGAGATCGGTGTGCCTCTCGTGTTTGCGAAGAAGCTGACTTACCCTGAACCGGTCACAAGCAGTAATTTCGAGGCTCTGAGCAGGTTAGTGATTAACGGCATGGAGAAGTACCCAGGAGCAGCTGCGATTGAGGACGAACAAGGTCGTGTCATGAGTTTGAGAAGAAAGACAAGGTCTCAGCGTGAGACTCTGGCTAAACAACTACTTACTCCGCCAGAGGGGTTCAAGGGCGACATGGGCAAGAAAGTCTATCGAAACCTACAGACAGGCGATGTCGTTATCATGAACAGACAACCGACTCTACATAAACCATCTATGATGTGCCACAAAGCACGAGTCTTGAAGAACGAGAAGACCATTCGTATGCACTACGCGAATTGCAACACCTACAACGCTGACTTTGACGGTGATGAGATGAACATGCATTTCCCTCAGAACGAGCTGGCTCGAGCTGAAGCCTTCCACATAGCTAACACGGACAACCAGTATCTATCAGCCACTGCCGGAAAGCCCTTACGTGGTCTAATCCAGGACCACATCTCAATGGGCGTGCAGTTCACCAGCAAGGATGTCTTCTTCGACAAAGAGGAGTACCACGAGTTGCTCTACGAATGTATACGTCCAGAGCAAGGTCATATAGAATATGACCGAATCCAGACTCTGCCTCCTGCGATACTCAAGCCCAGAATGCTCTGGACTGGCAAGCAAGTTATCTCGACTGTGCTCAGGAACATTACGCCTCAACACTTGTATGGTCTTAATCTTACAAGTAAGTCACAGACTGCCGCTGAGAGATGGAACGAGAAGACACTGCAACCTGGCGACGCAGCAAATTGGAAAGTTACTGCTGATGAGTCGGTCCACCGAGACACAGAACAAGTGGTCATATTCAGTGACGGCGAACACATAAGTGGCATCCTCGACAAAGCCCAGCTAGGCCCAGCGGCAGGTGGACTGGTTCATTCTTGCTACGAGGTTTATGGCGAAAAGCATGCCGGACAATTACTGAGTATTCTTGGTCGACTTCTCACTCGCTTCCTTCGTGAAAGAGCATGGAGTTGTGGTATGGACGATCTTTACCTGACTCCTGAAGGTGACAATATACGACGGCAAGCACTAAGTGTAGCTCCACGAGTTGGCCACGAGGTTTCTGTTGGATATGTGCAGCTGAACAAGAAGACTACAGAGCAAGGCAGCAAACAATTGATCAATCGGCTTGAAGATGTTCTCCGCAACGACGACCAGCTCAATACTCTTGATCAACTCTACAACGCAAGTACAAAGGTCATCACAGATGCCGTAGCGAAAGTGATGCCAAAGGGTCTGAGGAAGCCATTCCCTCGAAATCAGATGCAGGCAATGACAACATCCGGTGCCAAGGGCTCAAATGTCAATGCCAATCTTATTTCCTGTAACTTGGGCCAGCAGGTCTTGGAAGGCCGACGTGTCCCTGTCATGGTCAGTGGCAAATCTTTGCCTCTCTATCGAGCCTTCGAGACACATCCTACAGCTGGAGGCTATGTCACTGGTCGTTTCTTGACAGGTATCAAGCCGCCAGAGTACTTCTTCCATGCCATGTCTGGTCGTGAGGGTTTGATTGACACTGCTGTCAAGACTGCTAAGTCGGGATATCTGCAGCGATGCATTATCAAAGGGCTTGAAGGGTTGCGAACAGAATATGACACGTCCGTAAGAGAATCGTCCAATGGTGCTCTCGTCCAGTTCTTGTATGGTGAAGATGGCCTGGAGGTAACCAAACAGAGACACCTGAAAGAATTCACGTTCTTGGCCGACAACAACCTGACCATTGCTGGACAGACTAATGCTAAAGAAGTTATCAACAAGCTCAGATCAATTGATGGCAGAAGCGTGCAAGCCGTGCAGAAGGACTTGCTGAAGCAGCTAAAGCGCAACCCCAAAGTAGAACCGATACTGGCAAACTATCCACCTGCCAACTATTTTGGGAGCACCTCAGAGAAGTTCGCGGAAGCGCTCAACAAGTACACGAAGACCAATCCCGACAACGTGCTCGGAGAGGCCCTCAAAGCAAAGTCTTTCAAGCTCCTCATGGAACTCAAGTACATGCGATCGGTAATTGATGCTGGTGAGGCTATAGGTGTCGTTGCTGCTCAGTCTGTAGGTGAACCGTCAACTCAGATGACATTGAACACTTTCCACTTGGCAGGGCATTCAGCAAAGAACGTAACTCTGGGTATCCCTCGACTCCGAGAAATCATAATGACGGCTTCGACGAAACTTATGACTCCGACTATGGCAATCAAGCCAATTGAGGAACTGTCGGTAGACGATGCCCGAAAGTTTGCGAAATCTATCAGCAGACTACCACTTGCTCACGCTATCGACAAGATGTCCGTCACTGAGAAGTCAGATGGAGAGCATAGAGACTACGTGGTCAGGATTGAGCTTTTCGATCCCAAGGAATACTGTGAGGAATACGCTATTACCATTGAAGATGTCTCCCTCGCCATCGAGACTAAATTCCTGCCTATATTGAACAAGCAAATTAGAGAAGAGCTAAAAAAGAAACAAAGGGAGGCTTCGTTGTCGACCGCTACAGCAGCTGTACCAGAGATTGGCGTATCAGTTGGTGTGATCGAGCAGGAGCGACCACAAGGCATGCGAACAGAGGAGCGAGAGGCTGGTGAGGACGATATCGATTCAGACATGGACCCTGACGATGCCAAGGACGCTGCTGCACGTGCTCGGCGGATCGATGATTTCGACGAACCGGACGAGGATGATGCTGCCGTGGCTGCCTCTTCTGACGAGGAGGAAGACAATGAGGAGTTGACCGACGCACAAAAATCGAAAAAGCGCAACAGGCCATCGCAGGCACTACGAGAACAAAACCCAGATGACTCCGGTGATGAGAACAGCGAGATGGATACCGAAGACGAAGATACTGAAGAGGAAATGTCTCGACGTACACGAGAAAACCTAGTCAAGGAAGTGGTCAAGAACCTCAAGAGATTCGACTTCTCACGTCGAAAGGGTAGAGTGTGCAAGTTCACGCTCGAGTATGACCTTGATCAGCCAAAATTACTGCTTTTGCCAATACTAGAACGTTGCGCTCATGCTGCAGTGGTGCAGTCAATACCTGGGCTTGACTTGTGCACTCTCTTCATGGAAGAAGTTCTTAGTGCGGATGGCAAGCCCGTGAAGACAAGAGAAGCCGAGACTGGCAAGGAGGTTCCTCTGAAAGAGGCAGTCATTACCTGCCAGGGTGTAAACCTTCTGGCCATGCGCGAATATCAACACATCATCGACCCGCACACAATCTACACCAACTCAGTACACGACATGCTCAACTTGTACGGAGTCGAAGCTGCTCGCATGACGATCGTCAAAGAAATCGACAACGTCTTCAAGGGTCATGGCATCAGTGTTGATAATCGACACATCAGCCTGATTGCCGATGCTATGACTCAGAGTGGATCTTACAAACCTTTCTCTCGACACGGACTAGTCAAGGAGAATGGAAGTATCCTCTCAAAGATGTCATTTGAGACTGTGATGGGATTCTTGAAGGATGCGGTCATGTTTGGTGAGGGAGATAACTTGTTAGGTCCTAGTGCTAGGATTGTTGCCGGACAAAGAGGTCTTATTGGTACTGGAAGTTTCGATGTTGTGCAAGCTGTGTCTTGATCTTGTGTATAGATGCAATAGTCATGGTCTTGCCAAGAGACTTCACGGTAATGATATGCCATAAGGAACGCAGTGATTTTGTTTACTCTGATGAACAAAGCACTGGGTTCACGACGCTAATAGTTTTAACATCAGGAAAAGGCATTGATTTCAAGCTCATGAAGCGCTCTTTCCAGATATTGAGCGATGGCCCGAGTCTCGAGGATTGGTGGCGGCTCAATTAGGAGGTGTCGACCAGTTGGCTCGGCTTGGCTTCAGGGACCGAGGAGACTAATTTAGGCCTAATTAGGTATGCCCACAACTCGAAATCGCGAAAAGTCGTCGTACTGGATTAAAGCACATCTCGAAGAGACCTCGACGACTAAGCCTCCTCACCACTTTCGTGTCACCTACAATGTCAGGTGTTGCCCCGGAACAGTCTGCAATTTAACCAGGAAGTCGAGTACAGACTGTCGTGAGCAGATTTGAGCTACGGTCGAGATATTCAAACAATGTTCAAACCCACCTTTATTGACGCCAGCGTACCCTATGAAGCTGTGCCGGAATGAGCCTACGTCCTTCCCGTGGACGCCGTAATGCCACCATCAACCACAATTTCCTGACCTGTGATGTACCTGGCTTCATCTGACACTAGAAAGAGGACAGCATGCGCAACGTCCCATGCATCACCCATCTTGCCCATGGGTACTTGTGCTTCCCGCATGCGCATATACGCATCGCGATCGCCACCAGCACCATAGCGAATCGCAAGCTGCTCGGTGTAGGGTGTATACATTAAGCCCGGGACAACGGTGTTGAACCGAATGCCCTTATCGGCATACATGACAGCTGAGGTCTTCATGGCATGAATGATAGCTGCTTTGCTGGTGGAATATGCGATCTGCGGTTTGCCAATATACCTCAGTCCTGCTATGCTTGCAACACTAACAATACGTCCATCATGTTGTTGCTCCATTATTGGTATCGAATAATGACAGGCAAAGCACATGCTCTTGAGGTTGATGTCGAATTGCGAGTCCCACATTTCCTCGTTCATTGTCACCATGGTACCTGCCTCCGACTTCCCGACGTTGTTGATGAGGATGTCAATGCGACCATGGCGAGCTACACACGCCTCAACCAGAGCTTTGACTGACTCCGTTGAGGTGGCATCGGTCTCAAAGATGTCGCAAACACCACCCTTGGCCTGGATCCTCTCCTGTGTGACTCGAGCAGACTCTAGACTTCGATTTCCTCCGAATACCTTGGCACCTTGTTGTGCAAGCAATACTGCAATAGCACAGCCTATGCCCCAGCCCTCTTGAGATGTCTGACCAAGGCCCACGACTAAGGCGACCTTGCCTGTGAGGTCGTGCATGCTTGAGAAAAATCACACTTGCAGACTATTGTACTCGTCTGAATTGTCCTCTTCAAACTGGTTGGTTGTCGGATGCTTCCTTGTGATACCTTAACTTGTTGTCTGATATTGGTGCGGAGCGCTACCGTCTGTTCGCAAACCAGTCGGATGCCGACCGCCTTCTTTTCCGCTCCACTCCGGGATTGCCGTTTTGGTAATAATCTTATAGCTACTAGTATTGTATTCTGTGACACATTTCTTATTTCACTGTTAGTCTTCATATAGGACCTTGGTTACAAAGGTCGACTCATCATGGCCACCGAAACGCAAATTCGACATTTTGACCCCACAGAAGTCCACCGCTTTGCTCGTGATGTGCTTGTTGGGAACGGAGTTGAAGCTGAACAAGCCGAAATTGTTGCCAAATGCCTTATTGCGGCTGACCTTCGAGGTATTGACACGCATGGTGTGAATCGAATTCCTTCCTATATGGAGCGCATACGGCAGGGAGTGCTGGATGCCAAGGCAGTACCGACCATTATTCAGACAACCCCCGTGGTAGCACAGATCGATGGACACAACGGTTTCGGATTCTTGGCAGCTTCGCTAGGTATTGAACGTGGCATACAGATGGCGAAGGAATTCGGCATTGGTATGGTGGCGGTCAAGCACTCGAATCACTTCGGCATGTCGGCATGGATCTGTCAAAGAGCGATCGACCATGATATGATGTCCCTCGTCTTTACCAATTCTTCGCCTGCTATGCCAGTATGGGGTGGAAGGTCGAAGTTATTAGGAGTATCTCCGCTGGCGTGTGGTGCTCCAGCGGGTGAGAGCAGGCCGTTTATTCTAGACATGGCTCCTAGCATTGCAGCACGAGGGAAGATATACAAAGCAAAGAGGAGAGGTGAGAGGATTCCCGCAGACTGGGCTCTGGATGGTGAAGGCTTTCCGACAGATGATCCTGCCAAGGCGCTTGAAGGCGTTATGCTTCCCATGGGTGGTCCGAAGGGCTCAGCTCTTGCGATAATGATGGATGTCTTCTCTGGTGTACTGTCAGGATCAGCATTTGCTGGCAATGTTACAGGCCCATATGATCCTTCGAAAGCCGCAGATGTGGGTCACTTCTTGGTAGTGATTAAGCCAGACCTATTCATGTTATTAGAAGAGTTCAAGGACAGGATGGATTATCTTTACCAACGCGTTGTGGATAGCGAAAGGCGGCCGGATTTTGACCGTATCTACTTCCCTGGAGAGATTGAGCAGATAACTGAGGAGAGGAGGAAGAAAGAAGGCATTCCTTACGCAGCGGGAGAAGTAGAGACCTTGAATAAAGAAGCAGAGAAGGTGGGTGTGACATTGCTCACTGCACGAAGCTCCGAATGAAGACGGAGAATACCTAGCAGGGTTCTAGACATTGGTTTGATTGTTGTAGCATCTCGTAATTCTTGTGACCCTTCATGAGGTGAGTGTGTCTTGAGCAAGAGGCGCGCAAGCTGGAGCACCTCTTTGTTGTATCGAAGTGTAACAAGCACACATTAAGAAACGGAAAGCGACGGACGCGTGACCGTGTCAACCAGCGGCTTCTTTGCACCTCCCACGGACTGTTTCAGGCGTCGACATGGAAAGCACGGCATATTTCCGGGCCCCAAAACTTCGACATTCCTGGAATTTGTACTCCGTGCTTTATCGACATTTCTCTACGCCAGTCTGAAGCCCAACTTAGGATATTCGTCTTTCAAGCTGTGTACTTCTGCTGAAGATGATACTCTTTCTAAACAGTTGACTCTCAGACAATTCCTAAGAGCTTGAGGTACTCGTGGAGTCACTCGAAGAGCTCGAGGCCTTAGGTGGAACAACGCTGCCGAAGATAGGGTCCAGTCCATCCTCAGTCTCGAAGTCGAATCTCATCAAATCTTCGTTGAATGGCCACATGTACTTACTTGTGACACTAGCATGTTCTCAGTACAAGGATGGGTTGTGAAGTGGGAGAAACATACTGATGATGCTCAGGGCTTGCCTGATATGCATCCAATGCAGCTCTATCTTTGTGATAGCTCACCAGACAATAGTGGAATCCTTGACTTCGTGTTATAGGGGTCGTGATTGACGGTCCTCCCACAACCAGATTCTGGTTCATTACACAATCCAAATTCTTGAGCTTACGAAGCTCGGATACAAATGTGCTCCTGATTGCCTCACCGGCATCTCGTCGAAATTTGAATAGAACTGTTTTCCGTTAGCAGGATGTACGTTAGAGTACAAATACGGCACGGTAGAAATACCAATATGGATGACAGTCATCGTAGCTGCCAAAACGACTCGGACTCTTCGTCGTTACTGCTCAATCTGGGATTATTCAGTGAAATGCTCGCAGGTCTGATACTGTGAAGTGTGTCCGATTCGCCTCTGATGAGACTGCTGCTTGATGCCGAGCAGTATACTGTATGAAGATACTGCAGCCCACGAGCTTATCGGATCACATCCGAGCACCGTGAGTCCGAAAAGGTCATGAAAGTGCTACGTACGGATACGACCCGCCACGTCTTATATATTCCTCGGAATCAGCGACATTGAGGTGGTGCTATGCTTCACACTCATCGGTGGCAGGTGTGACCTCGCGTCCTTTTTAGGCACCTCCGATTCCATGACAAATGACAATGGCTACCTCGTGGAAAGTATGTTCGTGGATTATCAGCCATTCTTCAGTTTCGGCAGCAGCGAGAACAACATTTTCGAGGCGTAGGGTTTCTGTTAGGGTGTCTGCTACACGTCTTGGCACTGGAGGACTATGGATCACTCTCTAGCACTTCGGCAGTCAGTAACCAAATAATACCTTTCAAAGAACATCTCGTTGAAGAGCCTCGCCTTCAAAGAGTTATAGCTATGAAGCATTCCCGACATTGCTATTCTTCCACTATAGGCCCGCTCGCAGTCAAAAAGTCGAAGTCAGCACCCTCATGAGCCTGATTCACCCTTCTCTCGTACAAGCCCCTATACCCTCTTCTGCCTCGACGTGCAATGAGTACATCCTCTTTCGCATTGCTCGTGCCCTTCCTGGCCTGCTCTTTCTCCTCGAGCCTCTTCTTGATTTCCTCCTCATTCACATCCAAGCTGAGCATCCGGCTTTCCACATCACAGCTTATCATATCCCCATCCCTGACAATACCAAACACGCTTCCTGTGAGGACCGACTCCGGACTGACATGCAAGACTATTGTACCACCAGCCGTTCCACTCATCCTGCCGTCGCTGATCCGAAGCATATCTGCAACTCCTTTACTCGAAAGCTTTCGCGGAATAGGTATCAGTCCAGCCTCCGGCATGCCAGGATTGCCGATGGGACCAATACTTTGCAAGACAAGCACAGATGCCGCCGTGACATCTAGATCAGGATCGTCGACACGCTTTGCCAAATCTGCAGTATTAGCAAACACCACGGCAGGTCCTGTGTGCTTGAGCAAGGAGCGATCTTTTGATGCCGAAGCCTTCATAATCGCGCCATCTGGGCAGAGGTTTCCTCGGAGCACAACAAGACTGGATTTCGCATATAGGGGGTTCGAAAGTGGGCGGATGATCTCGGAGGAGTATGGGAAGGACTTGAAGGGATTCGCATCTAGGAGTTCGCCCAGTGTTTGACCGCTGATCGTCATGGCTGAGAGGTGAAGAAGAGGTCGAAGAGTATGCAGTAGCGCTAGCATGCCGCCTGCATTGTGGAAGTCCGTCATGTAGTTGTCACCACTAGGTTTGAGGTCGACCACTAGAGGTGTCTTCTTGCCGATCTCATCGATATCATTCAACGTAATTTTGCCCTGTAGCTCAGGATGCCGATTGATTATCGCCATTATGTGGACAATGCCGTTTGTGCTTCCCCCAATGGCTTGGAGGACAATGAGGGCATTGATGAAAGATTCTCTACTGAGAATGCTTTGCGGCGTGCGCTTGTGCAACGCTGCCGCGACTGCGTTCTTACCTGTCTCCTCAGCGACTCGCATTCTGGCGGCAGAGACAGCTGGTGCGCTTGCGCCTTTTAGAGGAATGAGACCGAGTCCTGCTGCGACACAGGCCATTGTGCTTGCTGTGCCCATCACGCCACATGTGCCAATGGTTGGGGCTAGCTCCTCATTGATGGCTGATATCTCCTCCACGTCCATATTGCCAGCTCGAAAGGCAGCCCAGTTGTTTCTGCAGTCAGTACAGGCTCCGATGCGCTTGCCTTGGTGGCTTCCTGGCATCATTGGGCCGGTAATGAGAGGTAATATTGGTTTGTTGGCAGAGATACCACCCATGATTTGAGCTGGAACAGTCTTGTCACAACCTCCAATCATGATAC
Organism: Lithohypha guttulata; assembly: GCF_036872675.1. Classification (NCBI taxonomy): domain Eukaryota; kingdom Fungi; phylum Ascomycota; class Eurotiomycetes; order Chaetothyriales; family Trichomeriaceae; genus Lithohypha; species Lithohypha guttulata. The sequence continues at coordinate 623,125 of NW_027042756.1, read as the reverse complement.
AAGCATCTACTGGCTGAGCTCGGATCATTTCTTCCGTGTCCATGCTCATCAAGTTCCTGAGAAACATGCTTGTAGGCGACGAGAAGGACTCGGCCACGCTGATGGTAGGAAAGTCAATGGCTAGCCCACCAGAGAGCTGAACACCTCTCTTAGCTGCCTCGATAAGCTGAGGAGTGTTACCGTGGCAAGGGTTGAAGCCTGAGTAGGTATTGATGATACCGATGATTGGTCTTGAGAGTGCATCTTCGCCATACCCAAGAGCCTTGATGAAGACTTTTCGCAAGAACAGTGAGAAGTGCGCGTCGCCATATGATGCCAGACCTTGCTTTATGCCAGTGGTGGCCGCAATAGGGGTGTCGAGGTCATAGTCCTCGTTGTTCGCCGAACTTGTCCCATTGGTCGCCATACTGGCAAATGGTTTCTATCTCAAGCCACACTGCAGTTTAGCTTTGATACAGAACAGCGACTCAGTATAAGTCAGTGTCATTCATCGTATCAACCGAAATGATCGTATCGAATTGAGCATGAGGTTTTGTCATTCGGCGAAGCTCGAGTGATGGCCATGGTCCGTCGGGACAATCGCCGTATGGCCTTTCGACACGGAGCACATCCGCTAAAACATAGCTGGCTGTATCCGTTCATCGACGCGAGCGCGTTTCGGCACAGAGGTCGTCCAATCCATGCTGTTGCGTGAGAAGAGCTTGCTGACAGATTACCAAACCAGCTTCTTTTGTGTATACCTAGGTACTAATCTCAAAGTTGCTCGAAATTCTTGAGTAGATGCAAATTAGGCCGAAGAAATTGCAGCAAGTCCCTAAACTTCTTTCGGATGGTAGCGCCGCCCCTGAGTCTTAGGCTTCGTCGCCCGTATGTTGCCTCACATCTTTGGAGTCGCTTCAGGATGTCAATATCACCGACACAATGGTTATGGTATGCTATGGTACTATATACGACTCGTGAGTAGATGACCTGTCGGCTCGAGGTATTGTCTCGCGAATTCAAGGAGCAAGGTTCATAGCACGGAGAATCACAAGGAGTGTTGGGTTGTGGCGATCGTGTATGTTTCCAAGATCAAGGACAGCTCGCTGAAGGTATCGTGAACCTCAACCTATCTGCAGCATCGGGCGTCAATTTCATACAGACATGACCAAACCCATGAGCAGTATTGTCTTATCATGACGACCAGAGGTAAGCACTTGACACGTCTATCATCCGCTTAGCACACTTCTCGAACGAAGTGAATGCATACTGACGCCACGAAACATGGCGGTCACGTCTACGAGAACGCAATCGATATCAGTGGTTCCCGATCGCCATCATGCTCACTGTCGAGCACCGTCAGACAAGAGTGATCTCCAGCTCACCGATTTTACATTTCCAGAACAAGAAGTCCGCCTCACGTCAGAAAGTATCTGATAATAACGGACCTTGCCTTGGCATTGAAGCTCTTGTTTTGGTCTAAACGATAGAAGAAAGTTTCACACTTCCCACTATGACGGGTCCGTCCAAGATCTTTCGCTTGAGAGAAAAATGAAGATGTTCAAGATCTTGCTAATCGAAGGATTATACCTGTGCTCGGTTCGACAACACGTGAGCTCGGCGTTTGTCACGACTGGGCTGAGTCTTGTCTATCATTCTTGAGCTTACTTACTGATCTTTAATCATGCTTTCTGGTAAAGACTGTGGTCGAGAGATTCGGTACCTGTCTCGGACAACGAGCAAGAACAAGAGACGACAGTCTCTCAGATGATGGCCTTGAAGCTCAGTCAGTGTTGGTTCGATGCTGGTTGGAGTAAGCATTCGAGTACGAGGGGAAACGTCATGTGCAAAATTTATGTGGGAACTGCAGTCATTGTAGAAATATTCTTTTTCTTGTATTTTATGAACATGCACAAAATGCCATGCGCATGTATAGCGGATATTTTCCCGTCTTCTTCATGCTCGTGTAACTAAAATTCGAGAGCGTTATACCTCAATCCAAAGTGACAAGGCTACCAATCCATCCTCAATCTTGCCACAAACTTTTCTCACACCACAGTCTACTCTGGAACAAAACCCATCGCCGCTTGTACAGTTGGTGATTCTCCGGCAGCCAGGCAAGAAAGTCGTTGTACTCGATACCATCGCCATCTCTCATCATCATCTGGAGGCGGCGGTACATATGATTGAGTACAGCGAGGAAGTTCTGCCTGTCTTGCTCAGAGTTGAACGGACCCTGAGCCTGCGCCGGAGTCAAGTCTCTGGCCCACATGTACCGTGCCCGAACAACGTTGTAAAGGATGTCGAGGTTGAGTGACGTGTCCTCATCCGCCAGATTAGTCCCCAGGGCGCCTGTGACCAGCCAACCCAGCACTTGTCGCTCGTAGCCAGTGTCGAATGGCGCCTGGAAGATTGTGACATATGGCTGTTCATTTTGTCTCTTTGCAGCCGCGGTATTCTGCCGGATCTCGGTACCGCCGAAAGTCTGCACATGCTGTGAGTATGTGTAGACGTTTCTCGAGGCAGTCTTCCAGCGGCAGACTCTGGATTGTCTCGCTCGCTCCATCTTCAGGTTGTAGCCTTGGCAATTGAGGCACTTCCCATCCTTGACTGAGGTTCCATGGCATCTGTTGCTTGACTTGATGCAGTTCAGGCATCTGCCAGCCTCTGGTTTGACTTTGTCCCCATCTTGAGGCTCTTCGACGGAACCTTTGGAGTCGTAGTATTCCCTGGTCTCTGGGTTGGCCTTGTACTTTGACTTGCGCTTGAGTTGACCAGTGAGTACCATCACCATGGGCACCTTCGGCACCTTGTTGTGATAGATGTACCCTGTCGGTGGGACAGGAAAGTACTTTCTTGGGTCTGTCTTGAAGGCTGCCTCTTCCAGATCAGGTCGCGGCGCCTGTGTGTTGATAACGAAAGCTCCATCATCACTCACATACTCGGCGTCGATGTCAGTGTCGGAGTCGGCCTTGTCGTTGCTTGGCTGTGTGGTGTTCTTCCTTGAAGACATCTTTGAAAGGGTTGGTCTCTGTTTTCCTGTTGTCAGCCATCACGTCCGTATATGTATGGTAGTATAACGGTATAACCAATATGATGTGTGACGAACCTTGGAAAGTCTGGAGGTTTGAGACTAAAGTACTTCTCAGGTAGAATTGCTTCAATTGCGCTCGTGTATCTGACAACTATTAGAAGCTTTTTCAAACAGTTTGCATTGTCAGACAAACCTTTGCTAATGAATTGCAAACTTCTGTTCTTGGATCCGGTGGCTTGTCTGGTTGTGGGATATGGAAAGAATTTTGTGATCGAGGATTCGAGCAAGAGGAAGAGGTGCTTAAATACTTACTTCTGTGAGTGGAGCACCAAGCTGAAGTGTTGACTGAATGTGTGGACTGCTCGAAGATTCCGAGCAGAGGTGCGGTTACGGAGGGATAGAGATTAGTATCGTCTCAGTAGGGAATAGTCCAGTGTTCTCTCCGTCCTCTTCAGGTCGCAATTTCGTGACTTGTTGACTGATTGAGGCTTGGCACGGAAGAGGAGGCCCGAGAGACCATAGTGTAAACACAAGAGCTTCAGTCGTGACAGTGTCAGGTCGAATCTTCCCTGAGGGATGTGTCTGACTAGTCACTTCCAGTTGATGTGGGCCCCTCAGCTTGTAAGTGAGCAGTGTAAGATCCTTCGTATCGAGATAAAGACATAGTGGGCAGGTACCAGGTCGCCTGACAGCATACAAGGAGGGCTGGGAAGCTGGCCACTGCTACTGTAAAACCACCTTCCAAGGAGGCTATCGGGTGACTTGTATTGATATTCACTGTGTGTATGCCTGTGTCGTTTGCATAGTCTGATCGACATTAAGATAGCACTACGCTGTAGCCCCTCACCTATGAGTGTTGCTTAGTCATTCTTCAGAAGGTCATGTCGTCAAGTGGAAACAGCGTGGTGGCAATGGGCCTATACTGCTAAAAAGTCCTTGTGTTCTCTTGTCGAGTCTGCCGACCACGCAGCAGTGGTGTAGACATCGCTGACGGTCAAACCCATCGACTGAGTCCCACACGTTAGGAGCGTCCTGAAATTTAGCGGATTGCCATCGGCAAGGACGACGTTCGGCAACATTTCCAGCACACTGCAGCCACTGCTTCTTCGTTCCGCTGCAGATCGTGACGGTCTTCGTGGTCTTCATTGACCTGCAAGACTGCAGCGAAGCAGTGCTGAAGGCTCGTCTCTGCTCTAGGTGTAGCAATGAGGCTTCTGAACTTTGCTTGTTTGTAGTCAATCGATAATCTTGATTCAATTCCACTCATTTGTCCCTGTTACTGTGTTCCTTCAAAGCTGGTTCACAGAGATTGCGCTGGTCGGGGACCTGTGTCTACCATGGTTTGTCGAATACAACTCTGGTTCGGTCTATATAGAGCTTTGGAATGAAAGCAGCCCTGATCCCAGACATCTTCCGTAGAAGCCTACAACACTGCGACCAGTCCCGCTACAAGTGTATTTAGATCATTTGGCGAAATGTTACTTCTTGGTGCAGAGCTCAGTAGAGCTGGTTGTGTATGTTTGTGACAAATTGAGACCTAGGTTCACGGCTCGTCTAAGGACACTACTGTTCGGCAAGCGTGACCACCCTGGGCTTTCGAAGGCCAGCTGATCGACATGCTATACTCAGCCATTGTAGTAGACTGCCGCTTGCCTAGAATTGTGTACAATGTTTGCTTTCGCCTGAACATTAACGGCAGGGAAGAGGAGGACATGCAGTTGACATGCTTGTACCGAGGCTTATGTACCGAGGCTTATTCCAGCTCAGCAGTAGATCATCTCGTATCTTTGCACGCTTGGGATTCACAAAAACGACCTCTTGATGTATCGGAACCGACTGCATCGTTTGTCCTCCTCCTTCCTTTACCATTGACGCAGTCATATGTCTTTCCTGCATGGTCTCGATGATGGCTTGAGGTCGGACGAGAGTCTGGGATGGGTAAAAGTAGATATAAGGAGTTCCTGATTTTTGTGGACGTGGTCTTTGTGCCAGCCTGAGCTGTTCTGTGCATTCTCATTCTCAATTTCTGCTTCCAAGCAATAACAAAAGCCCAGCAGAGATTTCAAATTCCATCGGATGCGAAAGCTTTTCAGGTTGTCGGTTTGCCAGGCTTGAAATATTAGTTGGTCGTTTTGACCAAAGCTAGCTTGAATGTGCTTACGGTGCGTCTTTTGTTTGTGCTTCGGTTCAATGGACGAGAGCCTGATCTCCTGATCATATTCTGATTGACAGGGTTGCGGGACTTTGGCGAGAGTCAGCTGCCCATAGCGTGAATATAGCTAGACTGCAGCCAGTTTGAGTAGGTCCCCTTCAATCAATGTACTTGTTCCCTGATTGCAGCTAAAGTTGCATGTCAAGGCGTGACCTGGTGAAGTGGTTGAAATCGGCCCATCCCCTCCTGTATCGGAACAACTACTGGCCAATATTATTGAGGCTCTGGTCAAGGCTTTACACCGTGATTGCAATGCTTCTGGCTGAAAGGTTGAAAATCTTGTGCCGTAGGGATATGACAAACGAACGTTGTGTAGGTTCCAAGCACTCAAAGAATGTACTGCGCTCCTGACGCGTATATAACACTCATTCCGCGCCAAACATTGATCAGGTGTAGTACTACTTTGGTGGTCTGCGCCAAGGCCCTGTTGTGAGGATGTATTGCTCCAGCCCTTGCCCACAACATTTTCCAGATTAGTTCTCAGCTTGAATCTTGTGTCAAAGGATTGTCTTTCAGAAAATCGTTACAGTCGCACAAGAAGAGTAAGAGTCTTTCTCACACTCAACTCATCCCCTCCTGTCTCCTTGAACAATCGAGGATCTTTCCTGCGCAGTCTCTTCCGAAAATCCTCTTTCGCAATGAATCAGCCAACGACAAACGGCATCACCAGTGGTTGTGCATATGCCTGCAGGGGCTGTGGGTACCTCTCAGAAAACCCAAGAGCAGCCTGTGAGCATCACAGGCAAGACAGGTGTGTGGACTCTGTCCTGCCACCAGTCAGAGTCAGAATCAACCACTTCGGTCGAGTCATTCACGGCTGCTGGTCTGGCCACTTGCTACCACCTTACCTAGGTCAAACGGCGCCGCCGACGGCGTGGGCTACAGATGCCCCGTCGATCGAAGCAGAAATACAGGATAGTGAGTGGAGTGACACTCCATACCACAACAATCGTTATGGTGGTGCTAGTCGAGGAGAAACATGGGTCTGTCGTGGCTGCCGTCAGATTTGTGCCACAAAGCCGCAAATGCTTGCTCACTACCACCGTGAGCAGTGCAATTACAGCTGGGGGCCGCTATTGTTGAAGGTGGACCACCGGGGCAGGCCTGTTGCAGGACAGGTCGATGCCAACATACTATACTCGGATCAGGTGGCTCCACGACATGTTTGGGCTGGAGCCCCTCTGCAAGGTCAGAACTTGCCGACAATTTCACGCGAAGACCGCGAAGTTGCAGGCCTGGATCCTGTAGAGGCCGCCGAGGAGCTGAGAGAGAACGTCAAGTATCCTGGGGTGGCATGGATGTGCCGAGGATGTCGTGTCCTCTTCACCACCCGATCTGGTATCCAGCAGCATAGGTACAACTTGTGGACAAAATACGGTGTTACCTGTGGTGAAAGCTCCAGGATGTTGGGCATAGCAATCAACTCACAAGGCAAGCCTCTACCAGGAGAGTGGCCACAATGGGTGCCATATTCAGGACAGACAGCACGTCGCACGTTTGGCCTTCTGCAGAGGAAGCTGCAGCGTTCCGGACACGCTCAGGAAGGCATGGCACTGCAGCACGAAATCCTGTGGAATAATGGCTCAGCATCACCGATAAAGCTAGAAGGAGCGAGATTGTGGCTCAAGATTCAGCCGGACCACCTATCGACATGGCGTACTATTTGAATGGACGCTAGCTTGACTACGAGGGTCGAGCTTCTGACAGTGGGGAAGACCGGAACATGTATGCTTCGATCGTGAAGTATTCGACCTACTAAGCGGTGCCTTCAACTGGTGAGAAGCCATTCATCTTTGATTGACTGAGCGAGAGGCAGATACCATGAAGCATTGAGTTCAAAATTCTATCGCTTGATCGAATGGTTGATTCGTGGAGTTTCACAGGATGTGACTCGAATTTAGACTGGTCTGTTAGGCAGTCGCTCCTGCCAAATGATCTCAACTCATCTGATGGTCAATCCTTGCCTGCTCCAGTCCAGTGAGCGCTCGGGTAAGAGTTTATGCCTGCTGTCTGCACAATGGAGAGGTGCATAGCTGGCCGTATGTCTGAGGGCAAAGATTCGTGCTTTTCTATGCCTGATTATGCCTCGCAGCACGATGACTTGGTACAATCATGCGATGCAAGCGAAACGTCATGGTCGTAATGCTGTCTGCATGAGCGCAAGCTATCGTACAACATGTTGCGAGAGAGCGTGGGGTTCGGGGTGACGTCTTCGTGTTCTCGGACATGCTTGTGCCATGGTTCTGTCACAAAGCGATTGTCCAAATTGTGGTATGGACAATCGACAATCAAAAAAGTGCGGATGGCGGATCAAGGATCAAAGATCAAACAATGGACACCGAGCTTGTTCCATGTACCGAAGCTTGACGAGCCAATCGTGGTTCGGACCTTCAACGCGTTGCCCAGGCCAATGTTCAGTGTTAGTCGAGGATAAGATACTGTATGTCAATCCTGCGCGCAGCGTAGAGACATTACTTCGGAGGATGCGATACAGCCGCACAGAAAGGGAGAGAGTATATGTCACATAGCATGGACACGGTGCCTAGCCATACGACTTGCCGACGATCCAGTATAGCTTGAATCTGGTATCAGTCTTCGTAACGGAAGGAACGTCAGAGAGTGAACATGGGGAAAGTCGGACCAAATAGAGTGGATTGTCCAAGATGGCGCTATCTATAAACAGAACAGAACGGTGCTCGGGGTGAGCCGTGGTGGAGAATTTGGACCTTTCTTTGGTTACTGCTTACAGTCTGAGATCAACCTCTTCCATCTCAGCCTACCCTTGGACGACAAGGGAACTGCGGCTGTGAAGCATAGTCATGCTCGGCGTCGCTTGTGCTTATGGGCTACAGGACTGTCCGTCCATATTAAAATGTCCATCTGAATCCTGCATCGTGCTGTGTCGCGACCATCTCCCATACTGCACCTGCTATCCCAAATCCGTTCTCGAGCTGATTGAGAGTATTGAATTACTTTGATTGATCTCTACAGGCTTAGAAACCAGCGGTTTCCTTGCTCGCTGGTGTTCGACCATACCGCGTCTGCTTGGAAAGCCACGAACGATATGTTCCGCTTGTCTTTGGTAGGAACTACACTTGATTCCCACAGATCCTTGCTAATCAGAACCAGATACTTGCCGCATGCCTACTGATAGCCAGTTCGAGGACAGCCCCTACCTACGAGAAGCGAGACGATGACAACTTAAGCATTGTACAAGGTCTACTGGGCACAGATGGTTTCTGGAATGACTATGATGGTAGGGCTCACATGTCCTGCAACCTCAGTCCTTTGTTAACATGATCCCCAGGTGGCACGAACGCCTACGTGATGTACACGGGCGATGGCTCCCGTGATGCGAAATGGCCAGGTCAGGAAGCCTGGGTCAGCTTCAATGAGCTGTGGATCACAAACGCTCACATTATCGCTCGTTCATGCGACCTCAGATACAAGCAGCCCAACAACAACGCTCAAGAGACGAATGACCTATACGACGCTATCAAGCAGGTAGCGCACGAAACCCGAGTTGATCATCGCTTCATTTTCGCAGCTGTAATGCAAGAGAGCGAGGGTTGTGTCAGAGCTGGCAGCAATGGTGACAAGCATGGATTACTGCAAGACTACAAGGGAGCTTATAGCTGCAACAAGGATGGCAAAGTACAGAACCCTTGCCCGAAAGATCAAATTGTGGGGATGATCAGGGACGGCAGTAAGTATTTACAGTACCACAAGCAAGAGCAAGGACTAACGATGGTAGTTGCTGGTGGCACTGAGGGCAATGGATTTGCGGAGGACATCAACGAGCAATCTGGAAAGGTTGGGCACGATGTTGCGTGGGCATACTATCGAGCCTCAAGGCAGTACAATTCTGGGTCAATTGACGGCTCGGACGACCTGGAAAAAGGTGGTTCTGGAAAGCATTGCTATGCCAGTGATATTGCCAACAGGCTGATGGGCTGGGTTGATGCTGCTAGCACCTGCACATTGGATGGATAGGACACATAGATACGGTTCTCCACTGATGAATTGAGCAAGATTCCCACGGCTCTTTTTTGAAGATATCCTGATGGGAAGGCACGAAGCTTAGAGGTCGTAAAGCAGGCAGGCGTAACTGCACGATCTCGGATTACAGCTACGACAATTCTGTCTCGATAATGTACTGCTCCTACGTTGTTATAGATTTCGCATACACATTCAACCGCAAAGTTGGTCTTGTATCTTTGCTTGTCACTAGTAGCAAGAATGTGCAAGGGTACTTGTACCCGTACATCCATTCGTTTGGGATCGACAAGCCTCGGACCACACACCATCGACTAGCGTGAGGGGTGCCACTTTTATCGGTGATAAGCATATCGCTCCATTATATCAGCTCCAGCGCATGCATCTCATTAGCATTTGATATAGGCCTACCACAGGCTATCTTTCTGGTCTTTCGTTTCTATTGTTATCTTCTGCTCTACTAATTTGATAATCATAATGTCTGGTTCTGGCACAAATGGAGATTCCGGCCTGCAAAGGTCGATATCGGATCTATTCCCGGAGGATGAAGATGACGACATGTCGTTTGAGCCTGCAAGTGAGCAAAGCATCGATGGTCAAGAGGACGACACCGAGACAGATGAGTTTGCTGGTCAGTGGTCTGAAATTAGTGAAGGACAACGCTGATTATGATCAGATGCTCGCGAGCTGTTACGGAATGGAGATCTAGAAATCGTATTTGGAGATGATGAGGACGACGATGAGGATGGAGGCGAAGACCAGGAACAAGACGGAGACACAGAGACAGAAGCTCAGCCCGAAGCTGCAGCGACTGCAACTGGTACTGCAGAAGGGAGACGGTGTAAGCAATCCATCACCGTACTCGCCACTATTGAATACTAAAAATTGTAGCAGTGATGCTGGACCTGCGAGCTCTAATACAGGGTAGAGATGGTCTTCAACGGATTCTGGCTGGTGGGAACTATAGGATAGTTACCTATGGCGACGACAATGAGGACGAGGATGAGGACGATGGAGAGTACTATCCACACCGCTACCATCGCCGCCGTCGTGCGAAACGCAACCTCGATCCCAACCGCTTCCCCAAGATTCCCAACGAGACCGGCCGCAAGTTGATGCAATCAGGCTACTTTGGAGGTGTAGATACCTGCACGGAGAGGATATGTCAACGCAAGAGATCGGTTTCCGAACGACTGCTCTGGAGACGTTTGGGCATCGAACCTCGTTCAACAGCTAGGCGCCACAACCAGTTAATAGCACAAGAACTGATTCCCAACACTACATATGCTGACAAGATCATTCACTATGATAGCCGTGCCTACTCAGGTCAATTCAGTGATGATGGAAACTTCTTTTTCAGTTGTACTCAGAACTTCAAAGTTCAAATGTACGACACTTCCAATCCATACAACTGGAAGTACTACAAGACTGTTGATTTCCCCTTCGGTCAATGGACCATCACAGACGCCACCTTATCTCCCGACAATCGCTTCCTCGCTTACAGCAGTATCAGGCATACTGTATGTCTTGCACCTACTGATCCAAACGACCGCAACGAGCACACTCTTCTCGACTTCACCAATTATGGACCTGGAGCAATTATGGGTGACCAGAGACATGCTGCTTACATGGGCCGTCAAGGGTTTGGCATCTGGTCACTTCGATTCAGTGGTGATGGACGAGAGATCGTAGCTGGCACAAGTGATCACAGTGTGCTCGTACACGACCTCGAAACACGTCGCACGATCTTGAAGCTCAGGAAGCACGGTGACGATGTGAATGCAGTCTGTTTCGGTGACAAGTCCAGTCCGCATATTCTCTTCTCTGGCTCTGACGATCAGACCATTCGTGTCTGGGATCGAAGAAGTATGGCAGATGGCCGTGAGGCTGGTGTCTTTGTCGGTCATACTGAAGGTCTCACCTACGTCGATAGCAAGGGTGATGGACGTTATGTGCTGAGTAATGGTAAAGATCAGATGATGAAGATGTGGGATTTGCGGAAGATGACTCAACCTAACGACTTCGATCAGCTGAATCTGGCTAGGTACACGACCAGCTTCGACTATCGCTTCGCCGAGTTCTCCCACAGCGATTGGGAGCCAAACCCAGCGGACAACTCGATCGTAACTTTCCGTGGTCATAGTGTCCTCAAGACACTGATTCGATGCCATTTCAGTCCGCCGACGAGCACAAACTCAAGATACGTCTACAGTGGTAGTGAGGATGGCAAGGTGTATATCTGGGATCTCGATGGCACACAAAGAGCCACGATCGATGTTGGCACTGCCACGAAAGACACTAGACCGAAGATGAATGGGGGGCACGACAACTTTGACTGGGATATGGGTTACGCTTCCCATGTTTGGAAGACGTGTGTACGTGACGCAAGTTGGAGTCCTACTGCGCCAGTCATTGCAGGTAAGTCGAGCAGTTCTCTATTCATTTCTCTGTCCTTGCTAATATCTTCGCAGCAACATCCTGGAACGGCTGGGGCATGTCAACCGGCACAGTCAGCGTCCACTCCTGGAACGACTCACAATTCACACGTACCTCTCCACCCAGCAAGAGAACGGCTTCACCGCCCAAGCACGGCCCTCTAGGCGAAGTTCCTGGCTACTGGGATGACCACGAAGACGACGGAGACCCAGAAATGGGTCAGTCCTTCAACGCTCGGCTCGAGCCAAGACACGGCTTCCGCTCCTCCAAAGACGCGGCCAATCAGACGAGAGGTTGGGGTAGAGCTGCTGGGAGAGGTCTGAGGAGTAACCCTGTTAGGGCGCAGCGGTATGGTAACGCAGACGAGGAGAATGGTTGGTGACTAGGACGGGTAGTGGGGGACACGTTGACGAGTGTGAGAAGGAGGATCGCAGACGCGTTGACGTTACGTGATGGAGCCTGGCCGAATGAGGCGAGAGGCGAATAAGTGCAAAGACGGAAAGTCACCACGAGCAGGCGTGCAGACATAGACTCGATATCTCTTTTCTGCAGTTAAAGGCACGGGATACAGGTCCCTGAGACAGGTCACAGCCGAAGACGAGTATGAGTATGAGTACGAGTGCCGATTCACCATGTTGGACTACGAATATCTACCACAAGTTGGCGATCCTTCGACCACGACTCAAATATCATGTTCACCGTTCGAAATGGTGTCTACCAAAATGATTCACGACTGGGTTTGGACTGTATATAGCATTCATCGTTCGGGTGGCGCTTTGATTCTCAACCTCAAATGGCGTCCAGGTGTTTGCAATAGTATTTGGGATATTGGGGGTGAAAAAAAGACAGCAGAACAAAATCAAGATATGGTGGGAATGAGACATATTCTGCCGCTAAGTGTCAGGTCTTTTCCAAGTGATATTGCTTGTTCCATTTCTGCTGCCTGTGGAAGCATCATCTGACCTGACTGCTTTCCACGAACCATGCATGGTACATGCCTTTTTGAGCTTATCTCACAAAGTCGCATCTTTTTGAACTGTGGAGAATGGACAGTCTTCCAGCTGTTTGGTTGCTCCATCGATCCTTCTCATCACATGTCAAAAATTCTATTCACTCGTCTTCTTGTAAGTGTTGTCTTAACGACCCACGTGGCTGCTCGAATGTGAAACTTTGCATCTCATAGTTGGCGTTGTCCCGCTACCCGACTAATACATTGTTGACGGGGATATGTACTAAAAAGAAGAAGTATTAGCATTCTTCGCCACCATGTGAGTGAGGACGAGTGGAAGGAGGTCTTGGGCTAGGATTCTGAACGTTTCCCTTCGTCGCATCACACTCTGCAGACTGTGATGTCGGTCCTCTGCCGAGAGCCCTAGAGTCTTGTCTCTGGAACATTCGTGGATGCCTGTGGCTGGGATTTTGAGAAAGAAAGAGTAGTGTACTTACTCAGCTTTATGAAATAACCAATAGCACCCATGATCAGAAACCCCATTCCAACTGCTTGTGAGATCTTGACAAATTCTCTTCGGTCAGCTAGGGAGAAGATATGTCAGCACATGCTTCTCTTTATAGAAGTTCTTTCCCTTCTCATCTGCGCAACGATTGTGCTCGTTGTGGGTGTTCAGGAAGGGGGTGTGTTGGTGCTTGTAGTCCTGCTGCTGGACCGAATCTTTTTTTTGACATTGATGCAAAGTAGCAGGATAGCTAGCGCGCGTTGTAGCTTCCGCGCTCGTTCCGGCTTTGGCATGACTGAGCTCTTTCATTCCAGTCCTGGCTGCAGCTTGCTACCTGTGCTAACTGCCATCGCAACAACGAGGCCATTCTCGTTCCGATTGCGATTTAATTTTTACAAACATCTTTGTCAAAACATCCGTAGGCAACTTTACCTCCACGCACTCTCGACACAATCGCAAAAAGGAGAAAGAAGCACACAGCACAACCACCATGCCTTCCATTCAGGAGAGAGACCTACGCTTTGTGCACCTGTTCAAAAACTGCGTTCCATCCTTGAAGAACTCTTGTGGGATGTCTTTCAACTCTTGTAATGTGTCCGACATTGTGACTTGATTATCTGTCTCTCGACTGTCTCGATGTGGTAGGATGGGATGTGTAGATCCTGGCTTTTCGTAGTTTCTTCAGGAGGCGCAGGTAGTATTAAGTCGATATATGTCTCGGTAGAGTGAGTGTCGATGGAAGTAAAGTCGCCTATGTCGAGATTGTGGTTGTGGCTAATATTGTGTATGAATTCAAATGGCCCTTGGGACAACTGGCCCGACTGAGAGGCACTGATGCAAGTGTGCAGCTGGCTAGAACAGGGTTTTAGGGCTGTCAGGCAGTATTTGTGCAGGGACTTTGTTGCCACGATTTCTGGTCTAAAGAAGTAGCCTTGTTGCGGAGGTTTTAAAGGCCTCAAGACGGCCCAGGCTTGGCTTACGTTGACATTCTTCATGCTTCCTTTTTACATTCACTATTGATGAATATTCTATGGTGACAAGTTGTCGGATCATTGCGGAGAGGACTGTGTTATGGTTCATCCACAGAATCTGATATCATCACGCTGTGAATGTCGATGTCAGTGAGAGAATGTGGAGGCGTCATGAATATTAAGAGGATGGGTAGCATGAGGAAATGGTGAATTTATTGACGACTAGAACTTCACTGTTGAACGATACATATTGTTACACTCAGATTTAAAAGGAGTCTGTTCTCAACCATAAACAAGAGCCCTCACTTCAATGCTCTCTCGTCCTCTAGCACCTTCAGGAGTCCTTGGGTCAACGAATGCAGTATGTGGAACTCGCTGACCGACCCCATCCTTGCTGTCGAAGCACTTCAGGAACAATCTCTCATCGTTTTGCATTCCAGACCAGTAGTAGAACTGCTGGCCCTTGTTGTGTCTTACAGCAGCAGTCTCGCCTGTTCTGTGGGGGTATCTATGCTCGACTGGCACCAAATCTTCGTCTTTGGTGGTGTCCGCACTTGCGAAGCCGAGCGGGCTTGCCTGCACAGGGCCGTTCAGTGGCCTCCAGACATTGATAATTCTGTATCTACCCTTGAGCAGCTCTTCCGCGTCTTCTGGGTTGTGCAACTTGATACGCCACTCGGTAGACCTTGCTGTCTGATCAACATGTACTCTTGTCACTGGTGCTCTTGGTGCGTCTGGATTCGATCTCCGTACGGTGTGGTCGAACAGTGTGACTTTGTGCGCACCAGGAACCTGCTCTAATAATAGCTTCTCGACCTCAGGATAGTAGACCTTCTTGATGTGCTCGTCGTCTGTGAAGTCTTTCTCGTCCGAGGGGATGCCCTTGATGGCCTGAAACGCATCCTTCTCTAGGTGAAACTGATTTTCTCGGTCACGGATGTCTTCGACTCTGACCTCGACATCTTCACTGCCAAAATTGCGCTGTGGCCGACCATCTGTAGGTGGCTCGACGTAGTTATGTGGTTTGCTGCCATCTTCAGGATCTTTAAAGAAGTTTAGGACGGCGTTGACTGGGCCTCGAGGGATGTAGCTGGCGTCATTCGATGCAGCGCCGTTCAAGGTGGTAGAGGTCGCGGTCTGTGTGGTTGTGGACGACATGGTCTAGATTAAGTCTCAAATAGCAGGATAGGAGCAGATATGGAGGAATACGAAGACAAGCCTACCTTCCAGAGGCAGAGCTTTACTTATATGCATACCGAGGCTTATACCAGAGGCATAATCAATACTCAATTTGTCAGAATGGCGACCCATTGGCATCCTTTGTGATGGCGACATCTCCGAGACGTGCAGACTTTCTCGATCCAAAGTCTGAACTTCCCTGCCAGCCGAAACGTCATTTTCGGGATTGTCCCCGCCTTTGGGTCATTCGAGGTCTCCGAATTAACCCAAGTTTGTCAGCAGCTCGTTATGCCTCAGGCACGATATCGTCCATTCTGCGGCCATGGCCATGCAGCACGTGATTTGCTCCTTCGATCGATCGCAGTCATACCTTCCGCATGCATCGTACAACAAACAAACCAAACTCTGGCTGTGCGTGCTTTCCTCGAATGATACCCACCAGTAATCAGCACTTATCCAACGTAGTTCCATATGTGTTCGATCGGCCATGAGTTCGCCAGCAAAGCGTATGAGACTGTCCTCTCAGCGACAATCGCTTTCGAACAGCCAATTGCGACAAAGTGTGACAGTCACGACACCTTCACAAAATGCCCTTCGAAGCAGTACTAACACTACCAACCGGTCGGTGACTGCTCCTTCGACGTCCTATGATACCGTCTCGGGACAGTCATTAGACCAGCTGTCTACCAAGCGAAGACCTTCTCTGTCCCAATCTACCAATATTCAAGGTCAACCATTAAGGAAATCGGCAAGCAGACAGTCCTTGCTTCCTCAACCAAGTGCCTACGAGAAGCCAGTCCCTAGCGTGACTCAGCAGAAGTATCAGGAAGATATCTTCGCTCTGCAGGCCAAGATCAACAAACTCGATTATGAGATTACCAGTCTTGAGCAGGAGCGTGGCATGTTCGCCCTCCAGCATGAGAAGGAGTTACGCGAAGCACAGGCCCGAGCAGATGCAGATTACAGAAAGTTTCAAGACGCCGAATCCGATCGTCTCAAGCTCACGCGACAACTCGAGTCTGTGCAACAGGAGGTACGCAACATTCGTGATCGTGAAGTGGCCGGTAGTGCCGCAGTCGAGAGACGTGCACGAGATTTGCAAACCGAATTCGATTCCCTTCGTGAAGAGAAAGAAGACCTCGAGTCAAAATTGAGTGATGCGGAAAGAGAACTAAGACGGGTCCAGGTTGAGGAAGTGGAGGGTGCTAGAAGCAGGCTCGAACGAACAATGCAGGAAACTACTGCCGAGCTCGAAGAAATGAAAGGTAGGGTCGAGATAGCAACCACAAAACTACAGGAGATGGAGCGTTATTCTGAGGATCTTGAGAAAAAGGTCCTTGAACTCAATAGCAAGACTGGTGGTGGTGAGGAGCTCGAAGTGCTTAAGAGAGAGTTTGGTGAGCAGATCGCAAACGTGCGACGCCTGGAAAATTTGGAGCGAGATCAAAGGATCAAGATTCGGAAACTTGAAGAGGAAAGACGGAACGTCAATGTCGTTCTAGAGGAGAAGAAGTCTCTCGAGGTACAAATTAGAGTTCTCAAGGAGTCAGAACGGAGAGCTGGCGAGCTTGAGCTGCAAAAAGAGATCCTCGAGGATGAGAAGAGAACTTGGACCTCTTTGCTGGAAAGAGAAGGAGAAGAAGATCAACAGGAGTTCGACACTCCTGAGGCCGTGGTCAGATCTCTTGTCAATGAGCGTATTAAACATGCTCTTGTCCTTGAACGACTTGGTCTTGCTGAAAGCGAGGTCGCTGGCAAAGATGAAGCTATTAGAGCCCTCAACTCAGAACAGAAAATTCTCAAGCAAGAAGTCGAGAAGCTGAGGGAACAAGCCCAAACACAAGAAACACAACCGGCCGAGCCAGAGAGCAAGACTATTAAGCGCATGGAAAGGCAACAACAGCTCGCGAAGAAGGAAATCGAATATCTTCGAGCTCAACTTGAAACTTTCAATGCCGAAGAAGTTACCATGACGGATAATGCAAATTTCGACACTCAACGAGCCGAGCAAATTCAGCGACTCGAGGCCTTGGTCAGTGAATATAAATCAGAGATGGAGACCTTACACTCACGAATGGTGATGCTGGAACAGCAACCACCTCCTGCTGCGCCTGTCCAGGTAGCAGGCCAGAAACGCAAGCCCGAGGAAGAGCCTGAGTCTGAGCAGCTGGGTCATCAATTACGAAAGAACAAGAATCTGCAAGTAGCGCTACAGAAGATAACGCAGCAGTCTCAGATGCTGGCCAAAGAGCTACAGGCCACGAAGTCGCAGCTGAAAGCGTTACGAGCATCAGCGCAAACAAGAGTGCTTGAAATGAGAGATAATCCGACTGCCCAGCACGAAGCTGTCAAGATGGAAACTTTGCGGGTTATGAAGCAGGAGAATACGGACCTGATGGCTCAACTCCGTGGAGACGAGGCAGCCTTGAACCGTGTTCGGGTCGTACCTGTATCGAGTCTGAATGCGCTTCAGCTGGACCTTCAAGCCAAGGATACAATTATTGCAGATAGGGAGAAACGTATGCGGAGACAGCGGGAGATCTGGACTGAAAAGGCCGCCGAGTTTCGCGATGTCATTTCCAGTATCCTTGGTTACAAGGTCACATTTTTGCCCAATGGGAAGGTCAAGGTTCGCTCAATGTACTACAATCCTTCTGCCGATGACACGAACACGACGCAGGAGGATGTTGCTGAGGAGGATCGCGAGGATTTCATCGAGTTTGATGGTGACCAAGGCACAATGAAGATCGGAGGTGGTCGTGATGGTCCATTCGGAAACGATATCAATGAGACAGTCAATTACTGGGTTGGTGAGAAGAAGGAAGTTCCATGTCTATTAGCAGCAATGACGCTCGAGTTCTACGAGAAGTATGGTGGTATGAATCAGACAGCCGCGTAGTCGTAATTCGATGCTTTACTCGAGAGTTGATATGGTAATGAGGATCAGTATGTAACAGAATCGAAAGGAGAGAACGTTGACAAGCTAGGTTTCTAGCAAGCAGCCAGCAATTCGACGATAGTCTACCGGAGGCAGTGAACGTCAACCTATGTGCTGCACCTCGTTCTTTCCCCAGAATTGAGCCTATCGACATCTTCAAATTGGTACAACTGATTTTGCTTGTCCCAGGTTAGCACAAGGCAAATACTGTATCGACGGGCAAGCACTGTGTCAGCACTCGCTCCTTCCTTCTGTGGTTTCGCTATTTGTCAGGCTAACATACCTCTCTGAAATGTGCAAGCTGTGTCTTTGTCTCTATCAAACCGTTGTCACAGATCCCACGACAAGGTCTTCGATGAGGCTAGAGAGGCTTCTCTTCCACCGGTACTGTTGATACTTAGTCATATTGTGCGTGACGGATTGTCGGGACGAGACAGCCTTCTACAGAGAAAAGACTGCGATTGACGATACCTTTGGGGTCAACGTATATAAACCGGCCAAAGAGTTCTTTCCGACAAAGACCGAGCATTGCGACTCTAGAGTGTTTTGGGGCGGTATAGAATTTCGTCCGACTAACAATATATCCTACTCTACGGTACATAGCCCTCACAATACACTTACAGGCCTGGATGCGGTGGAAAGGGTTATCGATATGTGAGGACGAAACAGTGTGAAGATAAGGACAGCTCAACCCTTAAGCTCAAGGCACAGCGGCGAAGCCAGACAGAACCATGAGCCCATGTATATACAAGTGTCGTCCTTGTGTCAGAACGCAAGTGACATGCTTTCCGTCACCAGCACCAATTATCACTTTCGAGTCAACGGCCTAGCGTTTGCTCGTGGCTATAACTTCGAATAACCCGCTCTCTCCTCCTCTCCAACTTCAGTATCCACAATACTTCACTCACCAATCCCTCCATCCAATCACAACCTCTCCGATCCAGATTCAGATTGTCATCTCCTGCCTTGTCGCGATAGCTGATAGAATGTCTGTCGACGTATCGGCACCTCTGTCTTTCCTTACCCTCCCAGAAGAGATCCTCCTGCAGATCTTCCGAAAACACTATGCATCGACCCTGCAGCAACACAGGATCGCCAAGCGCAAGAAGGCGGCCAAGGCCAATAAGCCGGTCTACGTTCGACCATTCACCCAAGAATGCCTTGATGCTCTCCTGATCAGTAAGGTCACGTGCCCGGCAGCAAGGGAAGCCTTCCTACAACAGGCCAATTTCCGTTTCAAGATGATGGAGGGTGGCGACGTCCCAGGAGTCCTCCATGCCCTTGAAACAAATCAGACCATTCGAACAATGTCAGGCGACCTCAATACAAGCCGCGCTTTATGTGTCCATAGAAAGTACTTCGGACGACATGGACGCATCAATCTCAAGCGGTTCCTCGTCGAAGAACACGGAACTGCCCGTATTGACTTGAATCAAATCGGACGAAGTAAGTTTCAACACTCACCCTTTCTTTCCACACGAACCCCATAGAACCATTGCTAACAAACACGCTCGCGCAGTCAAACATTTCCTGTGGAGAATCGATATGGATAGACCAGTATTCAAGGCCATGGGCATTGAGTACACCGGATGTTTCAGACTGAGAAGCTCGACCATGGACCTCGCCTGCATCAACAGGCCAGGCTACGACCCGAGTTTCGAGACGTACTCCGGACCATATGCAACCCTGACTAACCATGAGTCGTGGAACTGCACTTTGGAGATTACTTTGCACCCTGATGGCACGCTCACTGCTTCGAGCCATTTTTGTTGGGAGGCGGTGTTGAAGAAATTCGAGGGTAAGTCCTGACCATATCTGGAAGTGAGAGCAGCTTGCTAACTGTTTTGATAGATCGGATATTTGTGGAGGAAGAGCCGGTTCGCATTATTGAAGACGTTTCCGAGGAGTAGATCAGACGCGTATCTCAATTGTGATCGCTTGACTCGTGTCGTATTTGTTGTTATTCGTGGGTTTTGGTGTATTGATTGGAATTGACGATGGAGCGCAATAAGCATTGTGGGAATAGGAACAAACACGAAAAAAAGATCATGGACAATTAGTGTTATTGGAAATAGAGTGAAAGAGTACAGTGCAAAAAGAACAGGAAGCCGCTGATTCGGCTGATCAGTATACAATGTCGAAGTCTAATCGTCAGTTTGAGCTCGTATTGGGGAAGTACTCGGTTGTCGCAACCTGCGTCTCGGCTCGGTGACTGCTATAGTATCATATTGACTTCAACTCTTTCTGCTGTCTATTTGCTGTGGTCACCGATTCTTCTCATGTAGTTGATTCTGAACGATACGGCGGCATATTGTGCAATCCGTCACATGGCTTGCATTCAGTCCAAGTAGGACAACCACGATCTCGAGAGCCCAGAGGCTGCAGAAGCCCGGGGCGGTAAATTCGTTGGTGGCCTGGATTCCGAGCTTGGGTCTCTAGTGTCCCACATACCCATCAGTCTCAGGTCGATTCTCGTTAGTACACTGGCTGGGACCTCAAATTTGGGCCGCTGACGAGCGGCGCTTTCTTTAAAGCCTGTATCGAGTTGAAACTGGGTCGATTGGATATCTCCACTGCGGGAATCCACAAACGCTTGGTGTACTTTGTGTTCGTTGCGAACTTTACGTGTAGAACGTGTGGGGGTAGTACCAGAGATATTGCTAGTAGGTGAGTCTGTACGGAACAGCCCTAGGCTTTGTCCGGGTTTTGATCCGAAAATGCCAGTCTGCTCGACACGAGCAGCAAGACTTTCTTGCGTCCACTGCTGTACGAGACTGCTTGCCTGCTCCGTGGTTGGTCTCTTTGCAGGTAGATGGTGTAAGAGTGCGCAGATGAGGGATAGGTTCGAGTCTGTGGTGCCGAGCTGCCGCATAGACCCAATAAAATGCTGCTGATCACGACAGTACGAGATTAATGAGTAGTGGTCTGGGAACGGTACTTTGCAGGTAAGCATTTCATACACTAGACAGCCAAAGGACCATATATCACATTTGGCATTGTAGTGATTGGCCTTTTCCGTGGGGACGAACCCTAGACTTTCTGGCGCCTGGTATCCAGTGGTTCCAACATTGGTGTGCAACGTGGTGTGTTGCGTCGTTGTACTTTTGCAGATACTGAAATCTCCGATCTTGACCCACCAGGTTGGATAACGCTGAACGACGAAGATGTTCTATGGTTATTAGACGAAACGTTGAATCTCAGGAGGGACAACATACCGCAGGTTTGATATCGCGATGGACGATATCCAAGCGATGCATGATCTTGATGCCCTCCAGCACTTGGCAGGCAATCTGTTTTGCATCCTTCTCGACCAGTCCTGGTCCAATATAGTTGGAAAGGTCACCCCAGGCTATATATTCCATGGCAAGATAGACGTTGCTTGTGTCCATGTACCATGCGTAAAGTTCCACGAAATGACGGACATAGACGGGCTATACAACGTCAGGAGTGGATGGGATCGAGATAAGGCAATGACGAACCTGCGATAGTTGTAATAATGCGCCAACCTCCTTCTTGTAATCGACCTTCAGACGCTGTAGCTGACGCAGTCGAAGGACTTTGACAGCTCGACTTTGGCATGTCAGACCGTTCCACGACTCTTCGCGATGGACTTCGCCGAAGATGCCGGCGCCCAAGTCCTCTTGTCTTTGCCAATATAGCTCGGTGCGATATGACGACCCTTGGTTGCTTGGATTCGGTCCATTCTCAAACGAGGTAACAGTTTCGAGGGTGTAATTGGGGTATGGGGTGTTGTGCCGCTCGACTCTGCGAGGTGGACGGTCGGACCACGTGGTAGGTTTTGGTTGTAGTAGGAACGTAGCGTTCTGAACATGAAGACCGCCATAATTGTTTCCCAGTATGGCTGTAGCATTCCCAGTCAACGCAGTATCACCGTACACATTGCCTGCGGGGCTCGGCTTCCAGTAATCGATCGTGCCAGGATACTCGAAGATATAGCTGCTGCTAAGCACGGACTGAGGCAGGGAAGCATTGTTTTGAGCAGAATGCGGGTTCGGGTCGCTTCCTTTGCTAGGCTCCAGAACAAAGCCATCATCTGGGAAAGGTATGAAGTCGTAGACGGGTGTGATTGGAGATGGTGTCGAGTCCATGTCACAGGAACATCTGATCCACCAGATTTGAACACGTTACGTTCCAGCGAGCATAATCGTTGAGAGGCGCTGCTCAGCGCGTAACGTTGTTTCTTCGATGTCCATCACAATGAAAAGAAAAAGAGGCTGATTCTTGATGCTGATGTCGGTGTAAGCCTTTACGAATCTGTTAGCAAGGCAGACTGCGAACTTCTGCACTCGAACGTTGAATATGGCCGCCGAGAAGCATAGATAAACCGCAATGACGGCAATACCTGAACGAAAGTGCTAGATAGAAATTGAAGTCATCAAGATCAAACATTTATCTCTTACGTAGCTCCCCTCCAGGCCTCGTAGCGCTGACATCCAAGCCTCCTGAAACGACTGACAAAAACGAGTTGTAAAGATGTCCCTAGAAAAAGTTGCAACCATATTGCGATACAACAGAATACCTTACAATGCACCGTCTCATACCCAACTCAACACAAACCATCTGCCTCTTTCCCAGCTCTCCGTTCCGCTCTATCCTAAATACCCATGTATGCCCAGTCTAGATTTATCACGCCTCGACCATAGCCACAACCTCGTCTCCCACAATACCGTCCTCATCATCAGCAACATCCTCACCAGACGCAGTATCAGTATCCTGTAGAGACGACAGATGAGCAAGCCAAACATCCGACGGCCACACCTCATCACGCTTCTCAGGGCCTTCCTCAGCCTCAGACCCAGCGTCCATCTCAAACGCACGAAGGAGCCAAGATTTCACATCTCGTTTCTGCTTGTTGGCCGCAGCTAGGACATCGACGATCTCTATGCCCTGGCTGCCATCAGCCAA